>NC_142358.1:38992039-39292039 GCF_059441175.1 Urocampus carinirostris | reverse complement strand
ACTGTAATGCACTACTCTCCGGTCTCCCGAAGTCCAAAATCAAGAGCCTTCAGCTGGTCCAAAATGCTGCAGCGAGGCTTTTAACTAAGGCAAGAAAGTTAGATCATTTTCCCTGATTTTAGCTAACCTGCATTGGCTCCCTGTTAGCTTAAGATGTGATTTTAAGGTTCTGTTGGTATTTTATAAAATCAATCAATTTGCTCCCTCATATGTTTCAGATTTAATTTCCCCCTATGTTCCGGTCCGGAGCCTTCGCTCTGAAAATGCTGGTCTACTAGTGATCCCAAGAGCCAAGAAGAAATCCAGCAGTGTTTTCCATTGGGGGCCTTGGTGCTGTGGAATGCTCTTCCCCCTGAGATTCGATGTGCAACCTCAGTGGAAATGTTTAAATCTAAGCTTAAAACACACTTCTATTCTATAGCATATGAATAACATATATTTATGTTGACAATATCTGTGCATTATTTGCCCTCATGTATGTTTCAGATCTGGGGATGGTCTGTGGTTTGCAATAGTCTGTAGTCTGTGCAGCCCTTTGAGACTTTGTGATTAAGGGTGTCACAAATGAACATGACTTGACTCGACAATCTTTAAAACGCTTGTTACTTTATAAGGAAAAGCGAATTAAGAATATAGAAAAAGAATCTAGTGGGGGTGCATTAACTATCAAGAAAACATCGGGGTTTACTTACTCACACATTAGGTTAACATACACCTGTATTTCAATGTAAGCGAGAAAAAATATGTTAATTATCAACTATTTCAAATGACAGGTTGCCTGCAGGAAGTCTTAAACCTGCCCAACAGGCTAAGGGGGCACCCATTTTACCAGAGTGGAGTATGGCCAGGGTTAGGTAGGGTTACTTTAACTGGATTACTTTCAATTACTTTTGGATTACTCCAATACCAAATATGCTAATAAAAGACAAAACAAACTAAATATGAATAAAATGATGACTCACAACACGTGGTTAGCTTTCTCTCCTGGCTTTGATCTCTTTGATCTCCGGCAAAACTAACATAAAATGCGACAGAAACAAAAAGAAAATCAATCCAAACAGCTTGCCAACATCATTTTTGCCGTTCCATGTATTCCGTTACTCCCCAAGCCTGCACAAAATGTAGTCATTTTATTCATATTTACTTTCTTTTGTCTTTTATTAGCATATTCGGTATTGGAGTAATCCAAAAGTAATTGAAAGTAATCCAGGTGAAGTAACCCTACCCAACCCTGAGTATGGCAACCCCACCCTCTTGTCCAGGGATGTTCAAATTTGTTTCACTGGACCTTCTGGTTTTCTTATTTTCCCAATGAGGTATGGAAAAAGAATTTCATTCAAGAAAGCTAAAACGGTAAAAGAAAAAGGTAGGCCATTGCTCATCGATTAAGCAGCCGCAGTGACGCAAATATTACATCCTATTAGTAGAACAGAGGATGACACACTCTGTACTAAAGGGAGAAGCACAGATAACTGTAGATGATGAATCTATGATTCATTTTTTCAGTATGTAGGATGTCAAGGACCCTAATTTGAACCCTGTTCACTATGCTTCCTCTTTCCTCTGTCGGAAAAAAAACAAAACTGAAACTATTTATGTTGATAGACCAGGGGACGGGAACGTAAGGCTTGCGTGGCCATATATAAACGGTAGATGGTCTGCATTTATATAGCGCTTTTTAAGTCAATGAAGAACTTCCAAAGCGCTTTACAATGTGCTTCACACTTACCCATTCACACACACACTCACACAACAATAGGGAGTCAGCCATGCAAGGCGCCTACCTGCTTATTGGGGGCATTAGGGATTCAGTGTCTTGCCCAAGGACACTTCGACATACAACACGGCGGAGCCGGGAATCGAGCCTGTGACCTGTTGATCCCAAGACGAGTGCTCTACCTCCTGAGCTTATGGCTCTTTTCATGAGTACATATGGTTTGGAGATAAAATTGACTATAGCATATTTCTCAGTGGTGTTCCAAAGGTAGGTGGTTAAATCCTGTATTTGCTTTTCGTGAAGCCAAAGCAACACTGACTTGGGTTAATTCAACTAGAGTTTACACTCAGGGTATCACACCAGCATACCCCTTTTGGCAGTATGTCGCTAAGAAAAATACATGTATGCTCACTCTTAAGATATTTTATGATGAAAACCCAGAGAACAAACTGTAAACATCCAAAAAGCCAGCAAATCACTCAGAGCAATTTGACAGGGTATGCGGTAGTGATAGGTGAATTTCTACACACAGCGCAGGGCACTCTCTTCGCTCTCTTGCTCAGTGCGGTTTATGCTATAGGTAAATACGACAATATCCTTATCATTTGAAGTATTTTGTGACATATTTACAAAATAACTCTGCAGCACCTTGTTTTAAAAGCATTATTTAGGACTAAAATGACAGTAGAAACGAGCCGCAACACTCTTAAGTAACCAAGGCACAAATGTTTGGTATATTATTTATATTAATATGGGACACAGGCTTTGGCATTATTATTATTTCATAAATATTATCAAATTAAATGACGCACAGTGAAATGAAATGTGCTTTTGTCCGGAAAGGAAGTTTGGCAGTTTTGTTGAATTTTTTCTTAAAGTATATGGTGTAAGGTAAATTTTTCAGAGAAAAATGCTGTAAAACAACACACATGAATCAGTTTCAAATATAATTATTTTCCTACACTGAAAGAGAATGTTCACTTCAAAATTTGATTTATTTTATTTTTGTCATGATGTGACACAGCTGTGCCCGCTTATTTGGCGCCACCCGCCGCGGGTTCTGATTGGCTGCCTGTCACTATTTGAACTCAGTCCTGTCAATCCCCTGTTGTCAGTCCGTCTGCGAACCTCAGTTAATACTAGGCAAGCCTTTTTCGACCCTGACTCACACTGTTTTTTGCTCCCGTCTGTCCCCCGGCTTCGAGACGTTTTTAATCCTGACCACGTCTACTCTCCCGTCCCGGCTTTTGACCTCTTTTTGTCCCCGACCACGTCTACTCTCCTTTCCTGGCATACGACTCGCTTACGACCCCGACCACGTTTTTGCTCTCCTGTCCCAGCTACTGACCCGTTTTTCTGTTCCCGACACCGCCATCACTCGCCATGGAAGATCCAGTTCCGCCTTCAGAGCGACCTGCTTCCCACGTCCAGCAATCGCTGAATCAAGGGCGCAACCCTTTCTCTTTCTTCCAATAATACTTGTGAGAAATGCTACGCAAGTGGGTCTTGTCTCCATTCTGGTCCTGACAATTTTAACCATTTTAATAACAATTATTTCAAGTAAAGAAAGAAACCGAAGCATTTACTGATGAATAAGGAAAAAAGAGGCGAGTTCAAATTGTGAAATTATCTAGGTAGCATGTTTGAAATAGCCTTATTTGTGTTTAAACATTTATATTCTGGAGGTGAATCTTCATAGGTGTCATCGTGCAATCTGTTCTGCATTCTGATTGGCTAAAGAGTGGACCTACACCTTTTCTGCCTGCGTCTGCTTTTGCGTCAGTAAACATTGCGGTTTTACGTTACACACGAACATAAAACCGCTTGACATACATTACGTACACCCAAATCTTTTTCAATGTTGAGTCTCTCTAAAAGCCATCATGTCAGCAAAATGCTCTGGAGCGACATAAGCACGAATAGGCAGTGGAAGATGCTTTCTAGCGCCTACAAACTTGGACTTCTCCACATGCTATAGGAAGGTAAAAGCATTTGAACGCTACATTTTGGTTTTGTGTCCACAAGATGACGATGATATATTGTCATGGTGGCCATGGCGCCCAATTGGCCGCGCCCGTGTTAGTCACGATTGCCATGGTGCCCAATTGGCCCTGCCCGTGTGATGCCAGCTGCGGCTCGTTGAGAGATTGGCTTTCTTTCTATATTAAGCTCAGCGCTCTCTTGCTTTTTTGTCAGCCGATCAAACGAACTTCTGCCCTACAAGACGTGGGTTCCGACTCGGTCCGGTTTTCCTGTTGATATCTTCAGTCCGGTATTGTTCCCGTTTAGAAGATCGGTATTGTTCCCGTTTATTTTTGTCCTGTTTAATTTCGGGTTCCAGTTTTGTTTCTGTCTAATTTGGTGCTGTTTATTATTTTCTCCAGATTTCGTTCCCGCCTAGTTTCTCCTGTTAGTTGTCCCTTTCTGTCCAGTATCGACTCCATCTGTCCGATATCAACTCGGGCAATTGGAATCGGTCTCGTCGGTCTCTGGCTTCCTGTCCTTCCACGCCAGACCGGATTCCTAACATGCATGACTCCCCATTTCCCGTTAAATAAAAGGCTTGTGTGAGAGTTGCTGTCATGCACTTTCCGGACAAATTTCAACATGTGTTCTCTTTTATTGATGTTTACTATGTTCGTGTACTGTGACTCAATGCTAAATCTATTCCACCCTGGTCATCCTGGAAAGGGGATTACCACTTGTGAGGCCCCTTCTCAAGGTTTCTTTATTTCCTTTTTTTATTTTTGAGTTTTTCCTTGCCCGCATGTTGGTTTAAGATCAGGTAATGGTGTAATTGTAATCCTGTGCAGTCCTTTGAGACTATTTTTGTGATTAAGGGCTGTATAAATAAATGTGACTTGACTTGACTAAAACGTCACGCGATTGGGTCCTGTTCTGGTTCCTGTCATATATAATTTGAAGTAATAACATGTACTCAAGGCAGTGCAATGTAGAAGCAAGATTATTTTTAAAATTATAATTTGTTTGTATTTAAAAAAAAAAAAAAAACTTTATAAAAGGTACAATATTTTCATTCATTAAAAAAACCTTGAACCCGTAAATGGGGTTGTTCATTGGTTTCAATGTATAATAAAGTATTTTATAAGGAAATAAAAGTTTCTATTTTGCAGATGTTGACTACTTTACGGATTTTGACTAGCAAGTGTTCAACACAACCCAAACAAAAATGAGTAATGAGTATTTGCTCTCCGTCCTCTATTGATGTTAAAAAGAGAAGCAAGAAACATGATAACCATGGAAACAAAGTGTGATAATGAAGGCGAAGAGTGCACATGCATTGCATGGCCATAACTAATCGACCAGTCTGACTTGTATTAAAAATAAGGAAGCAATTCAAGCAAAGAAAAGGTGGAAGGTTAAAAAGCTAGTTTCATTTTTTAGTTGGCCATTGCAGTATTATATGCAAGTACATACCTGTGAACCTGTACGTTTTTGCCGTACAAAGTACGTTTATTATGCATTTTAAGACGTGTACGACGTACAAGGAAATCTGTACGTAAAAACGCAAATTTGTTAATTATGGGTACCCTCCGGTATACACCGACTATCACGAAACAGCAAAGCAATCAAGTCAAACGAGTTCGCCGCGGTAGCCTCTATCTCGGTAGCGTTTTTTTCGTTGCAAACGGAGCAAGCTGTTTGATGCTACTGTGCGCATGCGTCTGCCGCCCGGGGATTTCCCATCATGCATCTTTCCGTGATAGTTGTGTAGTAAAAGGAAGTCCGTCTCTTTTTAGAGAACCGGCTTTTTCGGCTCAACTCATTCAAGAGAGCCAGCTCTCAAACGGCTCACTTACTTTGATGCATTATATTACGAATTATTATGTTGTATTAAGAAGTTAGGAGAAAAAAAGGAAGTATAAAAGGAGAGACTAAAAAAAGACGGATTTGTGGTTATCCCTTTAATCAATATATTACCAACAATAATGTAATGCCGAAAATGAATTCATAATTTGAATACGGAAATTCTACTTAATTATATTTACATGTATTTTTCCTTCTACAGTGAGCGTCCAAGTTACTTAATTTTTGAACTTTTTTATAATAAACCTCGTTCATGTCGAGCAACTCAATATCTCACAAGAAAATGTTAATTAACAATATATATGATATAACGAAACACATGTACAATATACAGGGTTGGGTAGGGTTACTTTAACTGGATTACTTTCAATTACTCCAATACCAAAAATGCTAATAAAAGACAAAAGAAACTAAAAGTGAATAAAATGACTGAATTTTGTGCAGGCTTGGGTAGTAACGGAATACATGGAACGGCAAAAATGATGTTGGCAAGCTGTTTGGATTTATTTTCATTTTGTTTCTGTCGCATTTTATGTTCGTTTTGCCGGAGATCAAAGACATCAAAGCCAGGAGAGAAAGCTTACCACGTGTTGTGAGTCATCATTTTAATCATATTTACTTTCTTTTGTCTTTTATGAGCATATTTGGTATTGGAGTCATCCAAAAGTCATTGAAAGTCATCCAGTTAAAGTAACCCTACCCAACCCTGACAATATAACGTGTTAACCGACATAAATAAACACGTTTGAAAAAAAATGGTGTAAGATTATTTTGTACTTTGTAAGGGAAAATACGACAGTTTGTAAGGGCATGTATGCAAGTATAACACTTAAGTAGTCATTATTATACACTACATTAATTTTCTTATTTTAATGTTTGTAACCAGGTATCCCGGCAATTTGGAAGGCATTAGCTAGTTGATATCGGGTTTCTATCCCCCGCTATACAGCAAAATCACCTTGCCACCCCCACTTCAGAACGGATTCATGTCGTATCCCGGAGGTTAAGAATAAAATACTATTAAACATAGTTAAGTGTATTTTGGAGGTCGAAAAAAAAAAAACACAAAACCTGCTAAGGCAGGGGTGTCAAACAGGCGGCCCGCGGGCCGGATCAGGCCCACTTAGGAATTGAATCCGGCCCGCGAGGCAACGCTCAGAGAAGTGCAAGAGAAAAACGAGCTGCAGGTTGAAATATCTCAGCTCAGTAGCCTAGATGGTAAGGCGCCCGCTTTGAGACTGGGAGGTCGCTGGTTCGCACCTCGGCCGAGTCATACCAAAGACTTATAACATTGGTAAAATGGCGGCGCCCTCTGTTGGCTGCGGCTGCATCGGCTCGCTACAACGGGTCAGGTGTATCGACATTTCGTTCTGTGTACATTGTTACACAGAATGACAATACAAAGGAAATTATTATTATTATTGATGTTGCCAAAGCCAGGTGCCTCTCACAAAGAACCTCCATTTGTATTTGTTTTCTCTCTCTTTCTCTTTCTCTTTCTCTCTCACTCTCACAGTCTCTCTATTTCTCTTTCTTTATTCCTCTTTGTCTCTTTCTCTCTGTGTCTTTTTACCTTCTTTTGATTTCCTCTCCTTTTCCCTTCTCTCTTTCTTTCCTTCTCCTTCCTCCCCTTCTGGCTTTCTACCTTTCTATTTCTCTTTGGATTTCTTTCTTTCTCTCCCTCTTTCTTTCCCCCTCTCTCACTATTTCTCTTTTTGTTTCTCATGCTCTCTCTCTCTCTCTCTCTCTCTCGTTCTCCCTTTCTCTTTCTGTGTCCCACCCTCTTTAATTTTCTCTTTCTCTTATTTCTTTTTATTTTTTTATTTTTCTCTAATCTTCTATTCCGGCCCCTGCGAGAACGTTTGTTCTATCATGTGGCCCCCGAGTTAAAATTAGTTTGACACCCCTGTGCTAAGGAATTCAAAACGGCTTACCTAGGTGGCACATATAAAACACAAAACAAAGAAGCACAGCAGCGTCGTGGACATCCCAGATCTTGTAAGACGTCGTGGGCATCTCGGAGCCATCGGTTTATCGAAGAGAACCAAGAAGAAAACCTCCTCCAGTCCCTCTCGACCGTCTCGCTGGGTTTCCCCCCCGGTCCTAGCTAAATGGCGATGGTGACATTTTCTCTTCCTCGTGTTTCCTTTTTGAGTGAGTGTTCATACCTGCGCGCACCTATCAGACAGGTTGAGCAGGAGATTGCTGAGTAAACATGTCGCTACGCTCCCACGCGCACAGTTAAAGGAAGAAGAAAGCGGAACGCAGGTTTTTAAAAAATGGGGGGGAAACTAAACCACCTGCACAGGTCGAAAGCCCCCTACCTTCTTTTCCGAAAGGGTGACACACCTGTTGAAAAGTGTGGAGCAGGAAGTTGGTTTTTTTTTTACACACACTCACTTGCTTGTTAAAAAATGTGTGAGAAAAAAAATCAAGTGGGTGTGGATTCATGCAACAATGGCGGTTTCCATTGCAGTAATCCCTCGGTTATCGTGGTTAATGCGGACCAAAACCACCCGCGAAAAGTGAAAATCCGCGAAATAGCGACCCCCTCCAAAAATGCTTGGAAAAAAAAAAAATATATATATATATATATATATATATATATATATATATATATATATAATTATTATTATTATTATTTTTTATTATTATTATTATTTTTCAGACCCGGTTAAGGGGACCAAAACCACCTGCGAAAAGTGAAAATCTGCGAATTAGCGACGCGCCTTCAAAAATGCTTAAAAAAAATATTATAATAATATTTTTTTTTATTTTCTCATCTCATCTCATTAGCTGCACTGCTTATCCTCAGTAGGGTCGCGGGGGTGCTGGAGCCCATCCCAGCAATCATCGGGCAGTGGGCATTTTATTTTATTATTATTATTTTTTACACCCGGTTATTGGGGACCAAAACCACCCGCAAAAAGTGAAAATCTCCCCTTCAAAAATGCTTAAAAAAAATATGTATTTTTTTTTTTTTTATTATTTTATTTTATGGGCAGCACGGCGGCGCAGTGGTTAGCGCTTGTGCGACACAGTTCATGTCATGGGAACCTGTCGTGGGTTCAAATCCAGCTCCAGACTTCCTGTGCGGAGTTTGTATGTTCTCCCCGTGCTTGCGTGGGTTTTCCTCCGGGCACTCCGGTTTCCTCCCACGTTCCAAAAACATGCATTTCAGGTGTCCAAATTGTCCCTAGGTGTGAATGAGCGAATGAGTTGTCTGTCCCTGTGTGCCCTGCGATTGGCTGGCAACCAGTTCAGGGTGTCCCCTGCCCACTGCCCGGAGATGGCTGGGATGGGCTCCAGCCCCCCCCCCCGCGACCCTAATGAGGATAAGCGGTACGGCTGATGAGATGAGATGAGATTTTATTTTATTTTTTTTTTTTTTTCAGACCAGCAAAGCTCTGAACCCGCGAACGTGGAACCGCGAAGTAGCGAGGTCCCACTGTCTATCAAGGATCAGGAAGCTATGGCTCGCGAGCCATACATAGCTCTTTTTATGAGTACATATGGCTCCGAGTTTTAATTGTATGTATTCGTTTTTTATTATATCATACCTGCCGCGCTCCAGGGCTCCATGCCCTTACAAACTGTCGTATTTTCCCTTACAAAATAATCTTACACCATATTTTTTGTTTATTTATGTAGTTTAACATGTTATACTGTACATGAGTTTCGTTATATCATGTATATAGTTAATTGACATTTTGTTGTGAGATCCTGAGTTGCTTGACATGAATGAGGTTTATTATCAAAAAAGTTCAAAAATGAAGTAGCTTGGACGTTCACTGTAGAAGGAAAAAATACATGCAAATATAATCAAGTAGAATAATACATTTTCTTATTCAAATTATGAATTCATTTTCTGCATTAAATTATTGTAATATACTTAGGGATAACTACAAACCTGTCTTTTTTCATTTTCTCATTTTATACTTCCTTTTTTTTCTTAACTTCATTATACAACATAATAATTCGTAATATAATGCATTAAAGCAAGTGAGCCGTTTGAGAGCCGGCTCTCTTTAATGAGTTGAGCCGAAAAAGCCGGTTCTCTAAAAAGAGACGGACTTCCTTTCACTACATCAAACCGCTTGCTTCGTTTGCAACGGAAAAAAAACATACCGAGATAGAGGCTACCGCGGCGAACTCGTTTGACTTGATTGATAGTCGGTGTTTACCGGATGGTACCCATAATTGACAAATTTGCGTTTTTCCGTACAGATTTTCTCGTACGTCGTATACCTCTTAAAATGCAATAAACGTATTTTGTACGGCAAAAACGTACTGGTTGACAGGTATGAGTTTTAATTGTACTTGTTCAATTTTCATTATATAGGGTCTCCAAGCTTTTACAAGCTACTTTTTGCCGCTAAAAAGCGCAAAGGACACTACTTCAAGTGTTTTTCAACCTTTTTTGAGCCAGGGAATGTTTTTTACATTTTGCAGCACACCACTAACCGAAAATGTTACAAAATGACACTGAACAGTATGTTTAATTACAATATAATTTATAATACCCCCAGTTTTTACACCACAGACACTTGACAAAGACATAATATTTGCAGAAAATGATTCATAATCCCATCCATCCATTATCTGCACCGCTTATCCTCAGTAGGGTCGCGGGGGTGCATGAGCCCATCCCAGCTATCTTCGGGCAGTGGGCAGGGGACATCCTGAACTGGTTGCCAGCCAGTTACGGGACACAAAGGGACAATTTGGAATGGCCAATTAACCTGACATGCATGTTTTGGAACGTGGGAGGAAACCGGAGTGCCCGGAGTAAACCCACGCAAGCACGGGGAGAACATGCAAACTCCACACAGGAAGTTTGATCTCATGACCTCAGAACTCTGCCGCACACTCGCTAACCACTGCGCCGCCGTGGTTAAATGTTAAATGTTTTATAAAATTTTGAATTTTAAAAATTGGATCATTTCTCACGGCACACCTGACGATCTCTCATGGCACACTGGTGTGTTGCGGCACAGTGGTTGAAAATCACTGCCCTACTTTTTTTCACATTCCTAAAATGACAACTTGTTTTGTACCACTTACTATGTTACCACTATGTAATTACCAGGTTCATTTTTGGAAGTAAAAAGATGAGAGAAAGAACGGGGGGGGGGGGGTAAAAAAGAAGAGTGCAAGAAAGACAAAGAGAGAGGGTAAGAAATAAAAGAACAAGAGAGAGGTAAAGAGGAAGAGAGCGAGCGAGAAAAAACGAGAGGGTTAGAAAGAGGAGAGAGGCAGGAAAGGAAAGGATAAAGAGAGAGAGAGAAAGAAAAAAAGAGAGTGAGAAAGAGAGGGTGAGAAAGAAGAGAAAGGGAGTGAGGGTAAGCAAGAATAGGAGAGAGACACAGGGAGAATGATGGAGACAGAGAGAGAGGGAGATAAATACAGAGAGAAAGAGAAGGGTTAAATTGTCATGATTACGGATATGGATCACCTGTGCCCCCTCATTTGGCGCCAGCCGCTGCGGGCTACCTGATTGGTTCCCTGTCCCTTTTTAACCCTAGTCCTTTCACTCGACTGTTGTCAGTCCGTCAGCGAACCTCTGTTGTTACAAGGCAAGCCTTTTTGACCCTGACTCCCGCCTGTCCCGTTTTTGCACCCGTTTTTCCACCTGTTTGTTACTGATCCCCCGTTTGTCTACAGCTTACGACCCGTTTTTGATCCTGACCACGCCTGCTCTCCTGTTCCGAATTACGACCTGTTTTTTTTTTATCTCGACCACGTTTTTGCTCTCCCGTCCCGGCTAACGACCTGTTTTTTTCCGTCTACCACACTATGATCTACTGCTCCGGAAGATCCACTTCCGCATTCGGAGCACGTTCCGATTTCGTGAGCGGCTTGCTTACGCCGTCCAGCGAGCACCGCTGCCTTTCCTCCATATCTCAATGAACTTGTGATTAACGTTACGCATCTGGGTCCTACTTCCGTTCTGGTCGTGGCAGAAGAAACCTGGAGTAGAGACCACACATGAGGTCATCCCTCTTCCAGGATAACCAGGCTGCAATGGATGTTGCATTAACAAGCAATAAAATTAAAAATAAAGTGTAAAATAATTTAAGTATACCTAATATGAAATTAAAACAAAATCAAAAGGATGACCACCATGTCACAATGGATGTAGCGTTAACAAACAATCGACTCTACAATACAATAATACAATCAAATTAGAAACATTGTAAGTAAACCTAAACGCTAAAGAATTCACAAGGGGCAACGTTTAGTTTAGCAATGCTTTAATGTGAAAATTCCACATTTAAGGCCATTTTTGACGAAAACGTGTCGCTTCATACTGGTCACATGAGTCACATGACAAGAGGCTGATGTTTGGTCACGTGATAAGCCGCTTTTCCAATATGGCGACCGATTTGCGAATCGCAGGAACCCCAAATCGGTCTCCGTCTTCTCGCTGACTCCCGGATCTGTTCCGCAACTCTTGGTGACAAAACCATTTTTTTTTCATTCATTTAAGGAAGTTAAATATCTTAACAAACTCGTGGTTCTGTAGTTTGAAACGACTCGGTCATGGTAGCTTGGCGCTAGCTGGAGCGTACGGCAGACATCCAAAAGTTCTCGGTGAGGAAAAAACAAACTCGTTTTTTTGTGGTGAATACTTCTGCATATACTGTGCTTTTTTCTGCTAGGCATGGGTAAAAACGTGTGTTTTTCCTTTTAAAAAATAAATCTAATGCCCATTTTTGTAGGTTCCCCTTTCGCTCGAAGGACAACTGGAGTTTTACATGTTTCCATTTGTCTTTTCAAATAAAACGAGAAAAATGCATGAAAACAAAATAAAAACTCAATTCAGTTGATAAAAGTAAATTTATGTTCATTTAAGATGATGTTGAGTCAAACACTTAACGTCGAGTATTTTTTAATGAGTGTTCCAATTTAAAAACTTAATTTGGCATACAATTTCTGAATTTTGCTGAAATTTGGATTACATTATTTTTCTTATTAAAAACCTAAATGGTTTAGCCGGGTGTCAGCAACAGGCGCTCCCTAGTGGCTTCATGACGCTTTTTCAAAAATGTTTGACAATGGGAAATGATATGGGTTCTGTAGGAGGACAAACATGACACCAACGTTAAGATTTTGCAATGAATACAGTTACAGTATATAAAGTTTTTATATATCCAGAATGTCTTGCCTTTCTCCTAAGGGATTTAAAAGCTTTTCATTTTTAGCGGCTTCAAAAATGTTCTTTTTTTGTCCAATATAGCTCTTTTATATAGCTCATTTTGGGTGGCCAAACCCTGTTGAGCCCTTAAACAATTCACAATCTTAGAATGGCATTGTCATTTAATAAATTACTCTTACAATCGTATGACAATGGTTGTTTGAGACTACATCATTGTGATTAACAAAAAAACAACAACAGATGTGTCAGACTTCTTACTACCTCTACATAATTTATTCATTACTTTCATGAGTTCTTGTGGCTTTGGTATTTGAGAACTAATTTTCCATAACCGTATTGAATTTAAATTGTGCCTCACAATCTGATAAATTGGTATGAGCCCACGTCTTTAGTTGGAGAAAGGATGCAACTTGAACCACTGGAGCTGCAAAAAAGCATGGGAGATAAATGTATTCAGTAATCTGTTGTTGCCTCCACAAAATTTCACTAATTTTATGAGTTATTGTGGCCTTGATATTTGAAAACCAATTTTCCATAATTGAATCATCCATCCATTATCTGCATCGCTTATCCTCAGTAGAGTTGCGAGGGTGTTGGAGCCCATCCCAGCTATCTCGGGCAGTGGGCAGGGGACACCCCGAACTGGTTGCCAGCCAGTCGCAGGGCACACAGAGACAGACTACTCATTCACACTTGGGGACAATTTGGACCGGCCAATTAACCTGACATGCATGTTTTTGGAACGTGGGAGGAAATCGGAGTGCCCGGAGGAAACCCACGCAAGCATGGGGAGAACATGCAAGCTCCACACAGAAAGGTTTGATCTCATGACTTCAGAAATGTGCCGCAAAATTGTGACTCAAAATCTAGTTGACTTAATAAATTAGTAAAAGACTAAGTTGTTAGTGGCAGACGGGATACAACTTGAACCACGGGAGCTGCAAAGGCAAGAAGTCTGGCAAATTGAAGTGATAAATGCATTTGGTAGTTGACTAAAAGCAGTTTTTATTACACTTTGGGGTCGTGGAAATTTACCAAATCCGTCATGTGTATGTTTAAAGCTTACTTACCCTCTATCATTAAATCATGTGGCCACTGTAGCATAACTCTACTAACACTGCTGCCACCCTTTCTTTTGTATAAGTCATGTGTTTTCTTATCTTTTCAGTGTAAAAAGGGATTCAATGTCCCCTTGTGGTTAAAGAGACCGTCTACATGCGAATGTAGCGAGACAAGCTGCAGCTTTCAACACGTCACAATGGATTGGCTTGTGCGCGCTGTCGAAAAAGACCTGGGGATCGACCGGCGGCACTTGCGCGCCGGGCCCCGTCGACAGGAGCTTGTAGCTCTGGTACCAGTGCGTTGGCTGTCAAGCCTCCGGGAGAGGAAGCTTTTGCGTTTCGTCCGCCTGGAAAGTATCAGCGAGGGGGAGATCCACACATACCTTCAGTGTTCCCAGGCGAAGCTTCCGCCTGGATGGACACGAGTGTGTGTGCAGGGTTTGAGAAAAAGCAAGCTGAGCTACAGGCTGGTCAGGGACCCATGTCTACAACTAAATGACTCTTCCACGAAAGATTCCTACGTGAGCACCATGCAGCAAGTCTCGCTGCATAATGTCAGGTGATCAACACACAACAATGTATAAAGCACTTGGACATGGGAATAATGTTTTGTAGTAAGCATGCACTAAAATGCAAATTTGGGGCTGAATGAGAGAACCAAATTTAACGACCCTCAATTACGCGCGACACAAGGGTTCGCAGTCTCTCGGTTTATTGCCTGCATTCAATAAACAGTACAAATAATTCAGGGCGTCTGTGCACAACTGCATAAATCTTCAGTACGAGGTGATAGAGCCGAAGGTATGCCAAGCAAACAACATGCGAGGACATTGATAGTGAAACCTTAATAATAACAATGAACATAGCTTTCCCACGTACCTGCATTTAATAAACAATACAAATAAGTCAGGGCGTCTGTGCACGACTACATACATCTAAAACATGAACAAAAATACAAAAAAACAGGACATCACTCAACATGCCGCACATCGTGGCGAGGTTGCATCACAGTAATCATCGTTTCAAGCTGCATTACTTTACTTTTAATTAGTGCTTTTTTATAGATCATTTAGCACAACTTATATACATTTATATACCAAAATAGTTTGTGAAAGCAGCTCTTATCTTTAGCAAAATATGAACTTTTAGCCGAACTGATATTGGGCACAGCTTACTTTTAGCACGAGGTGATCGAGCTGAAGGTACGGCAAGTGCAGAAGCCCATAAAGTGCCAAACAAAAAAGACAGTCGCACATGCCCATGGCTTGACAAATTAATGCGGTACCAGATATTTAACAGTACTGTACTGCAACAAAATCACAGATTTTGTTAGAATTAAAAAAAAACTCAAAATAATCACATTTCAACTCTGTTACACAAATATGTGTACGCTCGGTTAAATACTAAAAAAGCTCAACCAAAATAAATGACTAAAAAGATGGATTTAAAACATTTATTTTGCACTGACTTGCTTGTAGGCGTAAAGGTATAGTCGGGATAATATCAAAAGATAATTAACTAGCTGGAATATATAATTATCCATCCATCCATTATCTGCACCGCTTATCCTCAGTAGGTTCGCGGGGGTGCTGGAGCCCATCCCAGCCATCTCCGGGCAGTGGGCAGGGGACACCCTGAACTATTTGACCACTAGATGACACTGTGTTTTCTGGTACCAGCAAGGGCCAGTGACACATGGTAACAGCGTGGCGAGACAAACCTGGCGTCGATCTAAGTGGGGATTCCGCAGTGTAAAAAAAAAATATATATACAAATTTCTCGACCCATGATTTTTTTTCTAATAAAACATTATTATGATAGTGCCTGTGTTTTTGCCTATGATTCAAATAAATGTTTTTTTGACTGGATGAGGGTTTATTTGTACCACTAGGAGGCAATAAACATTACACAATGTCCCTTTATTTTATTTTAGTTCGAAGGTATATAAGTCATTTTATATAAAGAAATATCATGTCAGACAACTTTATGTAATAGATGAAGCAAAACTGCTGTAGAGATCTAAAATGCAAGTTCATTTTACTTTAGTACTTTGATAAAGTCTGCATTTTATGATGAGAAAAAAACAGTACACTGAAAAATCTCTTATTTTTGGTAGCATTCTAGTGATAATTATGTTGTCGCAAGGTTCATATTGCAATACGAAGCGCATTTTGATATTTGGATATACCCAAAAAGCCTTTTGTCACACTGTGTGATCGATACGTACCTAAATATATTCCCAAAGGTCAACATCGTGACAAATGTATGCAAATATGCGGCTAAATTTATCGCAAAACATAAACCTATTAATTTCTTGCTGGACTTGGTCCTCCACATTGTACCTGAGACGCTTGCTCTTGCACTGTTATTAAAAGATGAGACCAAATCTTGTGCTGTGTGACCAATTAATAATAGTCCGATCAAGTCAAGTCAGGTCATGTTTATTTGTATAGCCCTTAATCACAAGCAGTCTCAAAGGGCTGCACAGACCACAGATTATTGTAAACGAGACTATTATTCCACCATCCCCTGATCTAAAACCTACATGGGGGCAAGGAAAAACTCCTAAACCTCTAGTCAAGTCATGTTTATTTGTGACGCCCTTAATCACAAGGAGTCTTAAAGGGCTTCGGAGACCACAGATTTTTGCAAACCACAGACTATTGTGACACCATCCCCTGATCCAAAACCTACATGAGGCAAAGGGAAAATCTCAAAAACCTCACCATGAGGAAATTGAGTGGGCCGCGCATGAAGTAATCCCCTCCCAGGATGACCAGCCTGCAAAATTAAAAATTATAGATAAAATAATTAAAGTATAATATAAAATAAAAAATCAAATCAAAAGGATGACCTGGTTGCAATGGATGTATCATAACAAGTGATACATGGATATTGCCAACATAAAATTCAGATTCAGATTCAGATCTACTTTATTGTCATTCTAGTACACGTGTATACAGAACGAAATGTCGATACATCTGACCCGCACAGTTTCCTCGAATGTACAGATATAAGTAAAAGTTGTATTGTATTATGGCTACGTATAGTATTTTACCATAATGCCGATAGTGCAAGAGGAGTAGCTAACCAGATGTGCAAAATAGGGCAGTCAGGTTAACAAGTCAGGTAAACAGTAACACTGTAACAATAACGCTGTAAGTACAATAGTGCAGAGAGCAAATGTGCAAGGAGTGGCAATCTATAAAGAACTGCCAGTAGTGCAAAAAGTCAGATTAGCTGCCGTTTAGATTTAGGTTAACTATATGTTAGATTGACCATTTAACAGTCTAATGGCCAGGGGGACTAGACTACTGCGGAACCTGGTGGTCCTGCACCACACACTGGAGTACCTCTTCCCAGATGCTAGCAGAGTGAACAGTCCATGATGGGGGTGAGAGGGGTCCCCGATAATGTTCTTAGCATGGGATAGGCAGCGCTTCTGGCCAATGTCCTGAATGGAGGGAAGTGTAGTCCCGATTATTTTCTCTGCTGTCCTCGTTACCCTCCTCACGCTACCCCAGTCGGTAGCGCTGCAGCCTCCACACCACACAGAGATACAGCTGGTCAGGATACTCTCTATGGTGCCCCTGTAGAATGTGATGAGGGAGGGTGGGGGCAGGTGGGCTCTCCTCATCCTCCGCAGGAAGTACAGGCGCTGCTGTGCCCTCTTAACCAGTGATGCAGTGTTTACGGACCAGACCAATGACGAAAATATAGGTCATTCATAAACTGTAGAATATAAATGTATTTTAAGCCTATGAAATGAAATTAAATGAAATTATCTGCATTTATATAGCGCTTTTCAAGTCAATGACTTCCCAAAGCGCTTTACATTGTGCTTCACATTTCCTAATAGCGGCCGTGATCTGTGCTGCCATGTAAGGCGCTAACTCCTTATTGGCGGTTCAGTGTCTTACCCAAGGACACTTCGGCATGTAACACGGACAAGCCGGGATTCGAACTGGGATCCCTGGATTAAAACAGTTCTACTGAGGTTTCAGATTGAATCTCAGAGGGCAGGGCATTCCACAGCACCATTCTCTCATTGAAAAAAATAGTGGGAGTCTTAAATGCCATTCTGTTAATTTTGCCCTACAGGATATCGAGATTTTCATTTGAAAAGCATACATTTTCTCTGTCGCTCAATTCATTTAACCTATTTTTGTGTCGTAATTTCTTTTGTTTAGATTTGCCAATGTTCAATATATAACTCGTATTTTTATTGTATCACCCAGGAATCTGTGGCGTGAAGCCCACGCTGGACTTGTGCAACCCTATGCTGGGGCCACTGAGCAGATGCATGTGGCAGCTGTGGATTCGGTTCGCCATGCCCTTCAGAAGCTCTTTAACTCTGCGTTCATCTCATGTGAAAAAGTGTCACCATCTCTTTCTCCGGCCAAAGAGAAGGAGAAGTCCTTGCCTTTGGCTGCATCCACTTCATCCAAGTCGAAATCTGAGCTTTTGTGCCCCAATGTTCTGTCAGCGGAATGTCTGCTGGAGACTGCGGAGATGTTCTACGTCGTTTTACCATTCACACAGTTTTCTCTTCACGACGTTGTGTTGTTCAGCCCAGCCAAGCTTGCCAATAGTCATGCCAAAGTGTTGTTCATTCTCTACCAGTTGCTAACAGCAATGCAGGCATGCCATGCTGCTGGACTGTCCTGCGGAGATCTCACCCTGTTTGACATAGCGGTGGATGAGCAGCTCTGCAGTCGTCTTAAGATCAACCTTGCCCATTATGAGGACCTGGAGTTTCTTATCGGTAACAGTCCAGCAAAGGTCGTGGCCAAAAACGTGCAACCAAAGGTCAAAATGTGTTCAAACCAGGAGAATAAAGTGCTTTGTAAGGACTGCTTTGATGAACTCAAAACGTTAGTTCTCGACTGGGTTCATGGGCGGGTCAACAACCTTAGCTACTTGATGGAGCTGAACAGGTTAGCGGGACGACGAGAAGGAGATCCAAACTATCATCCGGTTTTGCCATGGGTGGTGGATTTCACTGTGCCGTTTGGAAAATTCCGGGACCTTCGAAGATCCAAGTTCCGACTCAATAAGGGGGATAAGCAGCTGGACTTCACATACGAGATGACCAAAGAGGCTTTAGCGTCTGCCCAGGGAGGCTGTCTAGGGGGAATTGGTGTCGGGGGAGATTTATTTGGATCGGTTGGTGCCAGTGTAGCCGGACAGCCGGATCATCTTCACGTTCCTCATCACGTATCTGACGTGCTCTCAGACATAACGTATTATGTCTACAAAGCTCGGCAAACGCCCAAATGGGTACTCTGCAGCCATGTGCGGTCCCAATGGGAGCCTAACGAATACCCTTCCAGTATGGAAAGAATGCAGAGCTGGACCCCTGACGAGTGCATTCCAGAGTTCTACACCGACCCTTCTATATTCCGTTCCATACACCCTGACATGCCGGACCTGGATGTGCCATCCTGGTGCAAGTCCTGCGAGGAGTTTATTGAGGTCCATCGACGCTTATTGGAAAGCAGAGAAGTGTCTCAGAATCTGCACCACTGGATAGATCTCAATTTCGGCTTCAAGCTGTCGGGCAAAGACGCAGTCAAAGCTAAAAATGTTTGTTTGCACCTAGTGGACAACCACACCCATCTGACCACCTACGGTGTTGTCCAGTTGTTTGACCAACCGCACCCGCCTCGCTTATCACCTTCGCAGTATGCCCCAGCAGAACCCCCATTTGTCAGCCTTGCCGCACTTGATGTACCCTCCCTACACATACCACTAAATGACACGGGAGCTGACTCAATGGATGGAACGGTCCCAGAGACAACAGGGTGTGAATCCAGTGTCTGGACCGTGGTAGACAAAGAAGAGGAGTTGGAACAAGGAACAGAAGCCCTGGATTCCATAATGTCCACAGGTTCTTCTAATGCTGCCACTTCCTCTGTTCCACTGACCAATACACCAGGAGGGAAAATCGGGGACCCAGCAGTTATAATATCCCACTCACCGACGTCTTTTTCTAGTGATATTATAAGTACTCCAGCGCCTGTTTTGCGCAGCGCTGTTCTCCAAAGAGGTGGGCCAATGAACAAAAAACAGATAACGGAGGGAAGTGTTTCTGCCACTAATGCAGACGATTTCAAAATCTTACTGCCTGAAGGCTTCAACCCGTTGCAGCCTTTAGAAGAGCTAGAGAAACTAAATAATTTCCTGGTTAAGAGTCTGCATGCCGAAGGAGCCTCTGAATGTCAACATGGAAAGTTTGAATCCCCGCTTTCTCTAACGAGACTCTACCAAAGAGATATGCAGGCCCTTGGCGTCCTCATTGCTGAGATGTTTTACTCCTCAAAAGTCAGAGGTTTAAAAACAGGAGCCTCACTCACGCAACGTTTCCACGCCGTTTTGAAAATGTGCTCACTCTACTTCCGGGATGTCCCACTTTCTTTGCATCATGCTATTCAGAAACTGCTTCTAATTGAGAGACACTCTTTAACACAACTTAAAGAAGTTCCTTACTCTCAACGCCCACTGCTATTCACCTATGATCCTATATGTGATGGCCTTCCTCCTCCTAACCCCTCCCAGTTACTCAACACATTCATTACGCCATTTCCTTTTCCATCCTACTTTGCAGCACTCCATCGCTTTATCTTCTCTTACCATGCCAAGATGGAGGCTGTGTCTGGCCTTCAAGGAAGGGACATAGTCTTCCAATTGTGGCAAAAGTTAGAAACTCTTCTAAGAGGCAACATCACAGCTGAGGGGCTTGAGATTCTCTTGCCCTTTATTCTTGCCCTTATGCTGGAAGAGTCGACTGCAGTCTACGCTGCATGGTACTTGTTTGAACCAATTTCAAGAGTCCTTGGTCCCAGAAATGCAAACAAATACCTTTTGAAGCCACTGATTAATGTATTTGAGAACCCTCATTGTTTACGCGGACGTTTTTATCTGTACACCGATTGTTTCATCCTGCAATTGATTGTGAGGCTCGGCCTGCAGGCCTTCTTGTCCAACCTTCTCCCACACGTGCTGCTGGTGCTCACCGGATTTGAAAGCTGGAACTCCGGTTCTGCTGTAGAGGCTTGCAAAGGGATGCGGAGTGTTACTTGTGCTCTGGGTGAAGAGGAAGAAGAAGGCTTCCAGGCAGGTGATGTGCGCTCATCTGGATCTGTTATTGGGAATATGGGTGCTGGCAGCGGGGCAAGTGGGGTTGTCGGGGATGCCGGTCTGGTAGACTACTCTTCAGGCATCAGTCTGAATGACCAGGTGTTCCTCTCAGAAGCTGAGGACTTTCAGAATGACTTTTATGTGAGCAGCACAAGGGGAAATGGCACGAAACATGCAGAGCAAAACTCTGCGGCCAAGGACCAGGACCTGGAGTCTTTTAGCATGGGCAAAATGAGCGACAAAAGCAGCGCAAGCGAACTCTCATTAGGCGACGGAGACTCCTTGCGGGATAGAGCCAGTCTAAAGTCAGCTGACAGCAGTCTGGACCTGAAACAATCCAGCGACGGAGACGAGTTAGCAGAGCAGGAGGAGGAAGAGACAACACAGACTAAGGTTTGCACAGTGGCTGCGGATGACCCTGCGACTCACGAGATGGATTTCTCTCTTTCTGGTTGCACGGAAGTTTCGACTGCTACTGTGGCCAATCTGGAGGCTGAGTTTGTGAACGGAATGATCCTGGAAGAAGCGGAGAAGGGCCTCATGGGGGAGGAGGAGGAAGAAGTGGACCAAGATCTGTCAGAGGAGGCACAGGAGAAGGAGCACAAAATTCTACTTGGTGAGTAAGTGAGAATGACGACGGTGATGATGATTTTTCAGGTACAGTAGACCCCCGCGATACAACATTAATCAGATTTGAGGTTGGGATCATAAAGTGAAATTGATGTATACCATGGGATAGAAACCCATTGTAATTAGCTAATGCATTCCATACCCAGGTAGTCCAAATAAAAACGTTAAATAACAAAATATATAGTAAGTACTGCTTATCTGTAATAAATGTGCATATGATTAAATAACATTGTAAATCGATATACATGTAAAAGCAATTTTATTTAACATTTCGTGTGTCATGACTTGAGCTGGTCGAGTGAAGTAGCGGGTAGGTGTACATGAGGGAGGATATGGCGACTGTGGATTAAAAATCAAACTGGTTTTAAACCTTTTACTTGTGGGAATTTTCTTGCCCTTTGAATATTTATCTACTTCAATTGCCTCTTTATTTTTTGCCAATAGTCGCTTGCGAGCTATAATTTGCTCTTTTCAGTATGGAGGTAGTATTGATCTCAAAGGGTCGTCAAGCAATAACAGAATGTCTATTTACAGACAGCAGAGTTTGAGTTTTTATAAGTCTTTGGTAATGCAAACTAAAATGTGTTGTTTATCAATTACAGTGGAACCTCGGTTCTCGACCATAATCCGTTCCGGAACCCTGTTCAAAAACTGATTTGTTCGATCACCGAAATCATTTTTCCCATTAAAAATAAGGTAAATTGTTTTAATCCGTTCCAACACCCTGAATGTTTACCTTGAATGTTTAACGTAAAGCTAACCCAGGCTAATCGTACGTTCGCGTTATCGTAATTTTCCGTACGAAAGATTACGCTATCATGAACGTGTAAAAAAAAAAAGGATATAGAAAAGAATTATGAATAGGATTTTTTACCTTTGTGGTGGTCAGCAGAAGGCGCAGGTGGACGGTGGGGAGAGGAAAATCATCAAGTTTTTCAACCTCTTCCAAAACTTGCGGCCGTTGCTTGCTTATAGCACTCACTCCCTTAGCTAAATCACTAGATTTCGCAGCCTCCTTATTCTTTAGTATCGTACTGATCGTAGATTTAGCCATGCTGTATTCCCTAGCAAGATCAGACACTCGCACACCTCCTTCATATTTTGCTATCATGTCTTTCTTAAATGCAATAGTTGTACGCACTACTTTTTTTTTCACCTGTAGCAACTTTGCCGCTTGCACTGACTTTCTTCGGAGGCATAATAAGGGGCTAAAACACCCGTACGCCGCTCAGCATCGCACCCTAGCGTACGCACTCACGCATTACCGGCGTTCGAACTCCGATTTTTTGACCGAACAGCGAAGCAAGAGGCAAGAATTTCTCAAAATTTTTGTTCGATTTGTTCGAACTGAGAGGCATTCGAAAACCGAGGTTCCACTGTAATGGGGATTATTTGTTAATAGGGGTCCCCAAAAAATCCTTACCATCAAGTGAAAATTTCATGATGTGTGGACGCTGTGTCACGGCATCCTATTGTACCTTGTTGTAAAATAAAAACAATACCCTATTCCCTTAGACACAGTCTGCAAAACTGTTCGATGGCTCTCAGCTAAACTTGGACCAACAGTGACATCTCGATGTGTGGCCAGGAACCTTCTGCGATTACTCACCAATTGTTACATCGGTCCGTAGACACTGGGAGCATTTCAGAAAATGAAAGCTTTCCATGCATGCTTATTTCATTTTGTGCCTTGCATACAGGTCCAGAAAGTCATCACTTTGTAACTCCCGGACCTGACAAAAGCATGGAGAGTGTGGGAATGGGCAGTGTTTATGAGAAGCGACCCGTTGTGGGTGATCAAACAGCTGCGCCTGTGCTGGAGTGCCTCATTTACATCGCTCAGCTTTACGGCGAACCTGTGTTAACTTATCAGTACCTGCCATACATCGGATACCTGGTAAATCCTCCTACTATGCAGATTACGTTAAATACTTCATAGCACTTAAAACCATCTTTGTAAAATGCCTGCAGGTGTCTCCGCCGTCTTCACTGCGTCTTAACACGCGCAAAGAAGCAAGCCTGCTAGGAGCTGTGGCACTTACACAAAAGATAGTGGTCTTTCTCTCCGATACCACACTCATGGACATGCTTATGAAAATTAATCGGGACGTGCTACTGCCACTCCTTGACCTGCTAACCAACCCTCAAATGGGGTAAGATTATTAATCATCATACTGGTGTTATACGTCAATGAATCTCCCCCTAAAACATTTTAACCGAGCTGATTTAGATTTAATTGATGAATTTTGTGTAGGAGCCTATTTGTTCACATTGATGGCCCAACAGAATGCACAGTTTTAGCTCAATCACTCATTAATTTTCGACAATTTTGTGCATGAAAGGCCACTGTTGCTTTCACTATATCTTAGGAACCACTGGATCAATCAACACCAGTTTTTGTCAAAGGATCTAAACAATCGTAATTCTGCAATAAATATTTGATATTTAATGAAAACAGTATTGAAAAATCAATTAACTATTCAATGTCTGATGGTAGAGATACTATTGAGATGAAAAAAGTATTTTATTGAACATGTAATAATTTACATCCGTTTGGTTGATGTACTTATTCTACAATTTTAACATTAACTTTTAGAAGTAACATTAATGCAGTGTTATTCAACTCGTTTGCAATTCACAGAACATTTCATCTAATTGGTGACAGCAAATTTATAATTATTGGCAATTATTGTTGTGGTAGAGTGTACTGTCTACCAGCGATCGATGGGTGGAAAAATTGAAAGATTATTTTATCTGTAGATGGCAGCAGGTTGCAATTTTTTCTGGGTATTCATTTTTTAGGAGGTAGTGTAAATTGTATATGGTAATTTATTATAAAATTATGTTTGAAGTAATACTGCAAAATATTTTGCAGCTGTTTTTCTCCTTTAGTTGATTTTGTTTTCTCTTAAAAAATATAACTGTACAGTAAAATACAAAATAGACCTAAAAATATATTCTAAAATTATTTACTTCATTCATTACTCCGTGATGAGCCGTGGTCACCAAAAATGATTCTTATTCAAGATGATTTCATGAAAGCTCAATATTCTTTTTTATTTTTTCTACCTGGCAGGCTTGACAATTAAATGGTAAAAATTATGATTTTTTTTTATAGTAAGGATCACTTCCGTGGGGCACTGTGTCTCGATTCTTTTCAATGGATAAACATCAAAATCTCATTAGTGATATAGAACAGAAATACCATTTTTTTAATGCACAGGAATTGTTAATACTGGATTTTGTACCTCCTGCTGTGCTCAGGTTCCCCAGCGGAGGGCAGACGCGAACCGTGGTGTGCCTAAAGACACTGAGCCTGATGGCTCTCATCTGTCTGCGTATTGGGAGAGAGATGGTGCAGCAGCACATGGCTGACACACTGCGCCGTTTTTTTTCTGTTTTCTCGCTGCTGCACTGCCTGCGGCCCCAGGTATATTTGCGTTTGTAATCCACAGCAACTGGCGAATGTCTTAAGTTTATTCCGTGGTGCGAGAATTTTGTTGTAGTGAAAAAATTAAAATTATTTTTGCTTGCAGTGTTCCCTTGACATATCGTGGTTCGACTTTTGCGTCCTAGGTGAATAGCAGCTTCTTTTCTATTAGTTGTGAGGATTTTTGCGTACATAGCGGAATTCCGGCATCACTTTAAGAGTGCTAATAAATTCAAAGCAATCGTAAAACTGTCTTCCGTTTCCTGTGCACTGATGGGAGCAATCTGGATAAATCATTTACATGACTAGTAACAAAGAAATAACCATTTATATGTGCCATTTTTGAGGAATCCAATCAAGGGGGGGACAAACACAAGCAATGTTGTCTCGAAAATCGATGTCATTTCTGGTTTTAACCCAAATACATTGAGCAAGCGTGTGGATGAGAGAGTACTTGGTTGGTTTGGACACATGGAGAGGATGGATGAGGAGTGAATGTTGAAGAGGATCTACAGAGGAGCAGTAAACTGTAGAAGAAGTGACAAGAAGGAAATTCAGATGGGGAGGGAGCAGACAGGTTTTGATGGAGTTATTGATGAATCTTAAGGATTTTGTGATTGAAGTACTCCATTATGGAGTTGCAGGTTGCTGTGGAGTACAGGTGGAGGGGGAGAGAAATTGGTGGCTGGAGGATTTTGTCCATGACAGAGAAGAGAGTTCTTGAATTTCCTTCGTTGGAAAGGATGAGGCCGGAGTAGTAGCTGGATTTAGTTTGTGCAATTTGGTCCTTGTATTTAGCAGTATAATTTCCCTTCGGGGATGAACAAAGTATCTATCTATCTATCTATCTATCTAAATGGAAGGAGACCAAGAGGAAGGCCGCGATTGACGTGGATGGATGGTGGTCTAATTGTAGTGGAAGCTAGAGCTCTTGTTGGTGATAGGAATGAGTGGACAGGTGTTGTGAAAGGAGAGTGGGATGTCTGGACGCCTTCTAAGGGATGGGCAGGGCACCTGTATGATGTGGCAGGGGTAAACCAGTGAAAGCTGTCGGGCCCTGCTGTTGAACAGAAAAGTGTGTTGTGTCACCCTGACTCGAGTGACATGGCCGCTTTCTTGTGTCTCGTTTCATCTGGAGGGACGAAAGCATGATCAACTTGGGTGCCGAGGATTTGGTTTGGCCATGGTCACATTTTTTTGTGTTGTTTCCCCCCCCCCCCTTTTTTTTTCTTTTTGTGCGTTTGTGTTGCTGTCCGTCACCGCTCTCGAGGGAAACGACCAGAGTAGATAGATTGACATAATGATTTCATTTGTCACTCATCAAAATCAACAAAGTACTGTCATTGTTTACTCTCACTCCAATGGTTTACAAGGTGTACTTGTACATGGCTTTGCAAAAGAACATACTTTTACACCAACTGTCAGTTAGAAGTCAAGTCAAATTTATTTATATAGCCCTTAACAGGGTTGGGTAGGTTTAATTTAACTTGATTACTTTCAATTCCTTTTGGATTACTCCAATACCAAATATTCTAATAAAAGACAAAAGAAACTAAATATGAATAAAATGATGACTCACAACACGTGGTAAGCTTTCTCTCCTGGCTTTAATTTCTTTGATCTCTGGCAAAACGAAGATCAAATGCGACAGAAACAAAATGAAAATAAATCCAAACAGCTTGCCAACATCATTTTTGCCGTTCCATGTATTCCGTTACTCCCCAAGCCTGGACAAAATTTAGTCATTTTATTCATATTTAGTTTATTTTGTCTTTTATTAGCATATTTGGTATTGGAGTAATCCAAAAGTCATTGAAAGTAATCCAGTTAAAGTAACCCTACCCAACCCTGGCCCTTAATCACAAAAATGTCTCAAAGGACTGCACAGGATTACAATGACACAATTACCTGATCTTAAACCAACATTTAGAACTGTTGCATCCATGTTATATTAGGTGTACAGGTGTTTGAAATCCTTAAATGCTTGAATTTTAATGTCTTTTCAAGGTCAGGAAAATGCTTAAATTGTTTTCCATTGCTGTGTTTCCTGTCACTCTGACTGGACAGACCATGCTCCTAAATAAAGACCATTTAAAAAGTGCGTAATGACGCCGATGGAGACTCCAGTCCTCGTTATCGAGTTGTCATGTATTGCGTTACTGTCCCCTACTGTCTCTTCAAGAAGGACAGGTTTATACAACTAGTCATGGAAATTCAGTCTCTTTTTCCAGAAGCGTTTTTTTTTGGTTCAGCTTACCGAAAATAGCCGGTTCTTTTGCAATGAATATCATTCAAATTAATCTAAATTTGGCTCATTTTTCTGCTTTTAGACATACACCACTTAATTTTTGGTTCCGTAATAAAATCCATTATTACCCAACACCTATGTGTTTGTAACCAAGTATGCACGTGCATTTTTGAAGCAGAATGGCAGAATTCATGTCAGTTTATAGCAGCCTATTGACACAAAAAGATCATGGATCATAGATATGAACAGTGCAAAATTTATGTGGTATCGGCAATAGAGCAACTTTATTTTAGTCAAAAAAAAAAAGGTATTTTGATCGGGGCTGGATTTCTTCCTTTGAGGGTACCGTAAAAATTTAAAAAAATGGCCTTAAAAGTGCTTGTAAAGTGCTTAATTTGGTCATGAAATAGGTGTATGAACCCTGATATATAGACTCGAATTTTCACTGTAGAGGCAGAAAATAAAACTTCCCGTAGAAGTCAACCAATACAACATGACGCGTATTTAGCGAGTAAGCTGAAGCTTTAAATGTAACATTTGTCTTTGTACTACTAGTCCCACAGTTCTTTGTGGCATAAAAATATCCCGTAGGGGTAAATAAGGTGCACGACCTATTTTATAATTTAGTACATATGGTTGGTTCCTTTTGTGGAAATTCACTTAAAAGGGAAGATTATAGAGCAGATTAATTGCGAAGTAAGCCAAAGTATGTGTGTATTGTTCGTCTTTGTACTACAAGTCCCACAATACTTTGCAGCAAAAAATATCCTGGAGGAGGAAACTTCAGATTCAGATTCAGATCTACTTTATTGGCATTCTAGTACACGTGTATACAGAACGAAATGTCGATGCATCTGACCCCCACAGTTTCCTTGAATGTACAGATATAAATAATGTTGTATTGTATTTTGGCTACGTATAGTATTTTACCATAGTGCCGATAGTGCAAGAAGAGTAGCAAACCAGATGTGCAAAATGGGCAGTCAGGTTAACAAGTCAGGTACACAGTAACATTAACACTGTAACAATAACGCTGTAATTACAATAGTGCAGAGAGCAATGTGCAAGGAGTGGCAATGCATGTGCAGTCATTTGCACAACTGATTTTTTGTTTTTACAACACATGTTTTCTTCGAGAGGGATGGGTACCACCTGGCTTTACTTGCCCAAGACACACCACAGGAAATAGTGACCTTACAACCCTAGTGGTTAAGGGATCCAATCAACTGACCAACATATATATGGTTCCTGTTTTGTGAGAATTTGCTTGAAATGGGTCATGATAGAACACTTTAACTGCAAAAATCTAGGAAATACTGTGAATTTCTTCATTTTTATTCAGTATTGAGTTGCAACCCATTCCTCCAAATCGCAGATTGAAAGTGCAACCCGCCGAATCGTTGGAGAGGTCACGGTGGTGGATGTGAGCACATCAGAAGAGTCGAGCGCAACTTTTGAATTGGCCATCCTGGAGGAACTGCAGTCGGTTTTTAGCCCAGAGATGGCGCATGCTTCATACATCCCATTTTACTGCCTCATTGGTAAGAACACAGTATTTTAGGTATTGACTTAGAATGCTAAATGTTGATTTGATATGTATTCTGGTATCTAGGCGATACAGCAATCAGGAAACTGGTTCCCAATCACGAGCTGGTTTGGCAGTTGGCCTCATCGTACCATCAAAGCGTCAGTCATGCGGCGTCAAGAGCCGACATGCCTCCATCCTCCTCTTCTGGGTTTAACAGACTGGATTACTCCAGCCCCTTCCATTCATCATCTACTAGTTCCACCCTGTTAGCTGACCCACTCCCAGAGTCAGGAACCTTCGGTAGCCATCTCGTAGGAAACCGAATCCAAGTGTCCAAGGACTCGAGCACAAGTTTGGCCAGTTCTTGGGGCCGGTCCAACCATAACACCACCATCAACACCAACCCTTCAGATGTCAGTATTACCTCATCCGTCGGCACTGGCGCTTTCTCCACTTCCTGGTTAGCAGGACCCCCTCCAGAAGACAGTGCGCTCAAGCAAGAACTTGCTCGTAGCGGACGCTCCTTGCAGGGAAACTGGCTTGCCTACTGGCAGTACGAAATCGGCCTGAACCAACAAGATCCCCATTTCCACTTTCACCAGATACGTCTGCAGAGCTTCCTGGGTCACTCAAGCGCTATTAAGTGTTTGGCACCGCTAGCAGGGGAGGATTATTTTCTTTCTGGGGGGAAAGATAAGACTGTGAAGCTGTGGCCTCTGTATAATCGCGGCGATGGCACACAGGAAGTGGAGCCGAGGCTTACGTATGCAGACCATAAAAAGTCCGTGTTTTATGTTGGACAATTGGAATCTTCGCAGGAGGTGGTCAGCTGTGATGGCACAGTGCACCTTTGGGACCAATACACAGGTAAGGGATGTCACGCATACATGTAAGTGCCTTGCTCAGGAATTTGTCGGGAGAGGCGTGTTACTTTAATCAACCTTCAGCTGAAAGGGAGGAGAGGGTCATGCTTAAACATTGACATTTTGGATGTTTTTCCCATTTTTGCTTAATATTTTTGGTACAGGTCATTAACCTCATGCAAAAACGTAAATTTTTTCTACATTTAATTTTTCTTGTTGCAGCCCAGATCCCAATTTTATATCAGATAATTTCAAACAAAAATATTTGAAAATCTATGAATGAAGATATCGATTAAGTGTGAATATAAAAATTAAGATCTTGTCCAACCCAAATTGTGAAATCTGAGCTTGTTTAATAGAGCACAAAACTACTATATTTGCAGCATTCAGAGCCATATACATTTTCTACTGTCTAGCTTCGACAAACTCCCACTAATGTCTTTCTCATCACTATATTTTTTGAGAAAAAACAGTTACCAAGATTATGATAATGAGGGTGCTGATCGTGGTTGAAATGCTATTTCTGAAAATAAAGATACTTAAATTTTTCAAAGAATAATAATATTAAGCTCAAAGTACCTTTATAGGTTAATCTGTCTTGTTTACCAAATTATATTCAGTTGTTTCCAATTTTCCTAAATATAGTACAGGGTGTTTCAAAACATTTTTATCCATTCGAGATGTAAATATCACAGAAAGTACATGATTAAGTCACATGATATTAACAAGTATGAATGTTCAATAACATAAGATTTATTCTTCCAAATCTGATAGAGAAATTCAAAAGCATGTGGATTACATGAACAATTTCACAATTTTTTAATATGCACACCAGCTGAGACATGGCATACGTCTGTAATCCAGCTCCTGCCAAACACGCGGAAGCATATCTTGGTTTACCATTTTTTTCTTTTTAAATGCAAATTATCTGCTTGTGGGTTAATACAGGGAAATACATTATATAATAATAAAAATAATCAGTATTTAGAGAACATGACGTTTTTTGAGACAACTTGTATACTGTACAGACTGTATTGTTCTCAGCTCAGGGATGCTGCTGGAAATGTGAATTTCCCTTCGGGGATGAATAAAGTATCTATCTATCTGTTGCACAATTGTGTTATAAAATAAGGGAAAATTCAGTTGTTGTATTTTTTGTTACTTTCATCCCATTTTCTAATACAGAATTATTCCCAAACTATTTTTTCTGTCACGTGTTAAATCCCAAATTAGGCTTCGTTTTCAGATTCAGGTGGAATGGATTACCCCAAAATGCAACTAAAATCCCTCGGTTATCGCAGTTAATGGGGACCAAAACCACCCGCGAAAAGTGAAAATCCGCAAAGTAGCGACGCCCCTTCAAAAATGCTTAAAAAAAATAAAACAAAATTAAGAAATATATTATTTTATTTTATTATTATTATTTTTTGGACCCGCGAAGCTCTGAACCCGCTAACGTGGAACCGCGAAGTAGCGAGGTCCCACTGTAGATGTTCCATACTACTAATAGTCGTCACAGATTCAGTTTTGATACCAACAAGTTCTGGTACGTTATAATACAGCATCACTAACATATGTTTGGCCTCTAATTCAGCAAATGGCCCTTTTAATTTCGGAAGTAACCTATATTGCATGAGATAACAGCTTACAATAATATAGAAATTTAAAAATAACCCTTAAAACTGAAAGGCTTTGTTTTTTGCTCCAATCTAATTGTTATACATACAGTGCAAAAGCATGAAATCTGTCAAAAGAACACTCGCCGCTTCTTTTCTTAAAAAAGCCAAATGGATTTTTCCCTTGTCCCAGGTCGACAGATTCGCTCATATGAAGCAGTGGACGGAAAGAATCCAATTACAGCCGTCACCACGATGCCTGCGCCACACTGCAGCGTCGTATTCGGGAGCGCCGATTCCGTCCTCCGCTTCATTGATCCGCGCAAACCGGGACTGCAGGTACTAAATTATCCGCACAAGCGCGTCTCCTTGAGACCAACATCCCCACAGCGTCTGAACAGGGGTTTACCAAATCTTCAACACGTGTCCCCACAGCATGAATTTCGGCTGGCGTACAGTAACATAAGCGCCGGGTTGATCCGATACCTCGCCGTCAGCCCGTCGGGACGCACCGTCGCGGCGGGCTTCTCTTCTGGCTTCATCGTCCTGCTCGATGCACGTACGGGCTTGGTACTCAGGGGCTGGCCTGCACACGAGGGAGACATCCTACAGATGAAGGTATTCATTCATTTCGTTTTAATCAGGGTTGGGTAGGGTTACTTAAACTTGATTACTTTCAATTACTTTTGGATTTTTTTGATTCAATTACTTTTGACCAGCTCGGTGGCCTTGGGGGTATGGCGCCCGCCCCGAGACTGGGAGGTTGAGGTTCAAGACTCGGCCGAGTCATACCTAAGACTTACATTGGTACCCGTTGCCTCCCTGCTTGGCGTTCAGCATTAGGGGTTGGAACTGGGGGGTTTGGTCACCTAATGACTCCCAACACCTCAGTTGGGTTGAGCGAGGGGGCTGGGAATCCCCTCCTCTAAATCAATCTCCCAAAAAGAGTCAGAAAGGACTCTAGCCACCTCCCACTAGGGGGATATGGCTGTGGTATATGTATATATATATATAAACTTTTGGATGACTCCAATACCAAATATGCTAATAAAAGACAAAAGAAACTAAATATGAATAAAATGATGACTCACAACACGTGGTAAGCTTTCTCTCCTGGCTTTGATCTCTTTGATCTCCGGCAAAACGAACATAAAATGCAACAGAAACAAAATGAAAATAAATCCAAACAGCTTGCCAACATCCTTTTTGCCGTTCCATGTATTCCGTTACTCCCCAAGCCTGTACAAAATTTAGTCATTTTATTCATATTTAGTTTTTTTTTTGTCTTTTATTAGCATATTTGGTATTGGAGTAATTGAAAGTAATCAAGTTAAAGTAACCCTACCCAACCCTGGTTTTAATGAATTGCTGTTCTCAGCTGTCCAATGAGAAACGGACTCATTTACAGATTTCTTTTTTGTAAAGCATTAAAAGTCACTAAGATCACTCAAATATTCCACCAGTTGTTGCCGCAGTCACTGCACTCAGTTTTAGTCCTAATTTAATGTGCACTTTCTTGGCATTTCTTTATATTCACCCATATGTGAAACTGGAGTGTCACGTCCAATTTCGTTGTCACTATATGTTCAACCCATTTTGTAACAATGTTGATAAACGTATATTCTAGTCTATTCTATTCTATATTTGGTCCCTTTTAAAATGGCTTCTATGGGGTTGTTGTGCATGAGTGTGATGTAATGCTTGTTTTTTTTATACCTTAGTACCACATTTTCACGTCTATAAGGCGCACCATGTTAGAACCGGCAACAGAGACTGCACCTTTTATTTCTGTATTTAACATCACACAGGGCGCACCGCCCTATAGGGCGCGGGTGCCCTCTGCTAGCGGCGGCGTGACAGACAAGCATCCAAGTGTGTTCATTTAAGAACACAGAGGGAGCAAAACTGACTTTGGTTGTGGTTTATTTAGGTATTGATTACAAAGTACAGTACTAACATTTTGATTATTTTTTATTATTAATAGGCAAAAAAACAAGGATATTCATACCTGTCAACCTCCACGGCTTCATGCCTTTACAACCTTATTTATGTAGTTTAACATGTTATACTGTACATGTGTTTCGTTATATCATATATATTGTAATATATATATATATATATATATATAAAAATAACATTTTGTTGTGAGATACTTAGTTGCTCGACATGAATGAGGTTTATTATTTAAAAAAAAATTAAGTAGCTTGGACATTCATTGTAAAAGGAAAAAATACATGCAAATATAATTAAGCAGAATAATACATTTTCTTATTCAAAAATTAATTCATTTTCTGCATTAAATTATTGTTGGTAATATACTGATTTAAGGGATAATCAGAAACCTGTCTTTTTTTAATTTTCTCCTTTTATACTTTTTTTCTCAACTTTTTTATACAACATAATAATTCGTAATATAATGCATCACAGCAAATGAGCCGTTTGAGAGCCGGCTCTCTTTAATGAGTTGAGCCGAAAAATCCGGTTCTCTAAAAACAGACGGACTTCCTTTCACTACACAAATACCACATGAAATCCGATGTTTTTTAAGACCACGTGTATTTCAAATTTACTCAATCAACCCCGCCTGTTGTTTTCAGATCAGAATGACTTACTTAATTCAGGTTCGGCCATTGCGACTTGATGATTGGAAATCCCCAGGCGGCAGACGCATGCGCACAGTAGCATCAAACCGCTCGCTTCGTTTGCAACGAAAAATATGATACCGAGATAGAGGCTACCGCGGCGAACTCGTTTGACTCGATTGATTTGCCGTTTCGTGATAGTCGGTGTATACCGGATGGTACCCATAATTGACAAATTCGCGCTTTTCCGTACAGATTTTCCTGTACGTCGTACACGTCTTAAAATGCATAATGAACATACTTTGTACGGCAAAAACGTACAGGTTGACAGGTATGGATATTTATATATCTTTTTTAAGAAGAGCTGGCACAAAACTGAGTTTCTGTAGTGAAGTGGTTAGCACATTCACCTAACACGCAAAAGGTCACTAGTGGCAGAAAGAAGCAGTACAGTAATGTCCTGTACATGGAAAAAGGTGCACAATACAAAATCTAACTTACAGCAATGTCCGGATATTTTTCGACATCCCCCAAAAGAAAAGTTTTTCGTAACGTGAATGGCCGTAAGTAGGGGAGGGTCTCTATACGACCAACCTAAATTTTGGATCAGTGCTTTTAAATAATATAATAATAATAATAATTTCCTTGTATTGTCATTCTGTGTAACAATGTACACAGAACGAAATTTCGATTACACCTGACCCGTTGTAGCGAGCCGATGCAGCCGCAGCCAACAGAGGGCGCCGCCGACCACTTTTTAAGTCTTATGCTGCCATGAAAACAAATTCCAAATGTCAGAATTCTCTTAATCTATTCCGAAGTGCAATTTTCAATATTGGGCCGCTCTAGATTTACAAAAGTCACATAAATATCTAGTATTTCCTCCTTTTTTTTTTTTTTTTTAGAGAAACGGCCTCTAAAAAATCTTGTTGAGCCAATAAGGATCTGGATTTTCATGAAAGCTAATTTTGACCATTTTTGTTTCCATAACACGAGAAAATTGAAGAGCATGATCACAAATGTGTTTTATTTTGTTAGTTACTGATGTAATGAAGGTTTTCCTTGCCACTTCTATTTACCTATTTATTGTTTTTGAGTTTGTGCGTGCGTTTTCAGAACTCCATTCTCTGAATACGTCTCGAGTTGTTTGAACGAGGCGTGGGCTGGAGTACCGCGGGTCACACAGCCTGTTATTGGTTTGGGTAAAAAAGACATAAAAGGCTAGTACCAAAATAAATCTTTAAATGCATTTATTATTCCAATAACCATTTTGCATAAGGGCCAGGGTCACTGGGAAGAGCATACCTGGTAAACAAAGGTTTAAAAACAAAATCTAAAATGCACGGCGAGATAATGTTTAGGCTTCGTTTTGTTTTTTAGTTTGTAAAGAAATCTTAATAGCTTTTGAAGTTTTTTGATTAGACTTTTACATAGAAGATCAGTTTTATGGTAATAACATCTTTTTACATTAGAATTGTAAATCATTTGCAGTAATGGGATGAATAAATTATCCATCTACCTGTCTACCTCTCTATCTATCTCTCTATATCTCTCTATATCCCTCTATCTCTCTCTGTCTCTGTCTTTCTCTCTCTCTGTCTCTGTCTGTCTTTCTCTCTCTCTGTCTCTCTCTTTCTCTCTCTCTCTCTCTCTCTCTTTCTGTCTCTCTCTCTCTCTCTCTCTCTTTCTGTCTCTCTCTCTCTCTCTCTCTCTTTCTGTCTCTCTCTTTATCTCTCTCTTTCTGTCTCTCTCTTTATCTCTCTCTCTCTTTCTCTTTCTCTCTCTCTTTGTATCTCTCTTTCTCTCTCTCTTTCTGTCTCTCTCTCTTTCTGTCACTCTCTCTCTTTTTTTTTCTCTCTCTCTCTTTCTTTCTTTCTTTTTCTCTCTCTCTCTCTCTCTCTCTCTCTCTTTCTCTCTATCTATATATATATAATGTCTGTCTGTCTCTCTCTTTCTCTATCTGTCTCTCTCTCTCTCTCTTTCTCTTTATTAGATTATATATATATATATATATATATATATATATATATATATATATATCTCACCTAATGGAAAAAAACACATGGAGTAAAAATACATTTTAGTATATGCATCTAGCTGCTGAGAAGTGGTTCATGTGTTGCAAACCTATTACGACACACCATAAGATATTTCCTAGTTTCTTAGTAGTAACGTTCGAGCCATACCCAGAATAATAATTTTTATGTGCAGAAATATAACTTCATTTGCCACAGGCGATACCAAAACAAGTGTTCATGAGGATCTTTGTCTTAAATCAGATTGCTTATGTGCAAGCTTTTATTTTGAAAGGCTTTCAACGGGCGGATAGAGGGAGGGTGGGCCAATGTACCTATCCAATCTGCTGTCAACAGACCAAAAGGATGAGCAAACTTTATTTAACCCCGTATTGGGTCAAGGATTCTGCCCGTGCTTTTAAAGGCCCAGGTTTATGCAAATATGGACACAGGTTACTCAATAGGAGTCCGCCGGCTTCCATCGGCGCCACTGAGTGTTTAGTGTTTCGTTCGGGATATTATTGGTTGATTAAGGTTTTTTTTAATTTTGCAATCAGACTCAGATTTTGGTCCTGGCGCAGAGCCATGTTTTTAGAACGCACAAACAAAAAAACTGGTGTTTTTGAATGCAACTAGGAACAATAAAGGATTTATTATATAATAGATATTATGAATAGATTCAGGTTCGTATAATCTTAGCAGCTTATTATGAAAGGAGAAATGGCTGAACCCCCTGGTGGTGCTCAATAGTGCAATAAAAAATATGAGTGCATCGTAACAATAGTGCAATGAAAAAAAGTGCAATAACATTTAGTCACAAGGTAAATATTTTTACAGTTTCGTGCAATAGCATTTAGCAGCAGCAAAAAAAGAAGGAAAAAAATACAAAATAAGTCACAAGATGTGTTTTCAGTTTTGTGTGTTCATTTAGGGCAGGGGTCATGAACCTTTTGGACCCAAAGAGCCATAAAAGCAAAAATGTTTTTCATTTTTTGAGAGAGCCTCACCTCAGATTTTAAGACAAGACGTCTCGGCTTTGCTCGTGTGACTATCTGCTTCGTATGTAACGATACACTAAGTAAATGCTCAAAATCAAATTTATTTTTTTTTATCTCTGAGCCATATGTATACTTATAAAAAGCCATATATGGCCCGTGAACCATAAGGTTCCCAACCCTTGGTTTAGGGTGATAATGGCCGTGGGGCAGAAGCTGTCTTGAGCCGGTTTTTCCTTTTTTTGAGGGACCTGTACTGCCTACCAGAGGGCAACATGTCAAAGTGGTGGTTACTGAAGTGGGAAAAGTCTTTTTTTTTTTTTTAATACTGATGGCTCTGCTACCGTGCCGCAAACTGACATTGTCTTTTAAGACTGGGCAGAAGGCAGCTGATGATCTTCTGGGCTGTTTTGATTAATCTCCGTACGTTTTTCCTGTCTGATGCTGGGCTGCCAGCATACCACACGGTTGGATAGATAGATACTTTATTCATCCCCGTAGGGAAATTCACACTTCCAGCAGTCTACCCCGTTGTTTATTTACAGATTAACATGATGCCCTAGGGGTGCTTGTAGCGGAGTGGATGACGTCACGCCAGTCCAAAAGTTCGACATCCCTGCGGCAGATGGAAATCTTTTCTTTGTGAAAATCCAGGGATACACCACCTCGTGTTAGCAAGTCCGCCTCCTCTCCGATTCCCCCCGGCTTTCGTGTCTCTGTATAGCAGCGTTGAAGCCGGATAGCTCCGGGTGGCTACACGTTAGCGTCCGGAATGCTAAACGTGAGCCACGTTTCCGCAAAACACAGCAACTGCGCTCCCTGTGCGCTTCGATGTTTTCCACCAGCACTCGATGATCTTATTTGGTCGTGAGTTCGCATTTACCATGATTACGGATGGTACCGAAGACTTATAACGCCGCTAGCCGCTTCGCTAGCTCCGGCTCTTCTTCCACGATAGGCCCCTTCATCATGCTGTTATGCCGTATGCCTGAAAGCCTGCAGCTTCTGTTCCAGGTTGTTCCTTCTAAGAACTTTCATGAAGTAGTCGCTGCTGGGCCTTCCCCACTACAGTCCTGGTTTTGGCAAACCAGAAGAGGTTTTTGGAGATGTGCATGCCCCGAAGTTTGAAGGAGTGGACTCACTCCATACAGTTTCCATTGATGATAAGTGGAGCTGGGTCTGTGTTTGCCGTCCTGAAGTCGAGTATGTCCTTACTGGATTTTGTAGTGTTGAGTATTAGTTTATTTTTCGAACGCCGCATCTTCATCTCCACCACTTTCCTGTGGGCCCATCAGAGACGGGTTCCACCAAAATGGTGTCAAACTTTACAATCGTGTTCGTTGGATGGGATTTGGATTTTAATTTGATCTCTGAGCCGAATGAACTCATGTAATGAGGCATACCTGACTTCCGAGCTATATGTTTCTGACCCCAGCTATAGACCAAATTTGTTTGCTAAAGATCTTATGTCATGTCATGTGAACTTAAAATCGGTATTTCTTTAACTCCCAGGCGGCAGAAGGGAACTTGGTCATCAGCTCCTCCACCGACTACACCCTGGCCGTATGGAAAGACCTGGAACACAAGCCTCTCCGTCTGTACAAGTCGCAGTCCGACTCTGTCCACGCTTTGGACTTGTACGGCTCTGAAATCGTGACGGGCACCATGGCCAACAAGGTGGGCGTATACTCCGTGACGGACATCTCGCTGAGCCCCGTCAGCAGCACCAAATTGAGCTCTGAGAACTTCCGAGGAACGCTCACCAGCCTGGCCGTGTTGCCCACCAAAAGGCTACTGCTGCTGGGATCGGACAACGGCGCCATCCGTTTATTGGCCTGATGTCAACAAACATCATTCGGGCAAAAATGTTCATGTGTTGTAAGTCCTCTTAAAGTAGAAGTCAACCAAAATATGTAATATGAGCCTCTGAATCGTTGCATATACTGCTTGTAGGATATGATTTAAGCAAAATGCATTTGTATTATTCACCTACAAGAGGGTCATTTCTTTTAGAAGGCTATCGAGTGTAGATGACATCTTAAAGGCGCAGGCTTTTAAAGACCAATCACAGTTCACTTGGTTTCCGAATCAGAACCTTGATTGGTCGTGAGCTGAATCCTTCACAAATGTTTTCTCACTTTTACTGGACAAACACAAATGCCATATTTAGACTAGCATAGGCCCATACAACATCATATATCTTTGTGTTTTTTCGCCTTTGGACCTGGTTTGTGACTTTGCTCCAAGACATACTTGCTCAGGGACCAATTTAGTCGCTTTCTAAAGGGGTGCACAACTTATAGCTCCTGGGCCAATTCTACGAGAGCTTTGTATGCAATTATTAAGATATAAAAACCATTAGAGGAACTATAATATATTTTTTTTAAAAGCCCACAACTTCATTTATGTACGACGATGCTATTGCAAGTACTGCCTCACCAATGAATACAATTGTCCATACCAACAAAGGTGACATTTTTTTTACTTAGTCTCACCCCCCTCCCAATGCACTGATTAAACTATGCAGTATTTGTACATATGATTTTTTTTTTCATGTTTTTCGCATCTCGTGTTGGGTTAAGGGGGAAGACTAATGATAGCTTTCTCAGGTTTTAAACCACAAATATTTTTTGTTTACTTTTAACAGTATTGACCGTGTCAATGGTCTTAAGTCGACGCCAAGATTTTTGTACTTGAACGTTTTTATGAAATTGCATCAATCATTCATTAAAGGTCAATTGTAGAGAAAATGGATTCTCTAAACAAGCTGTGTATGTTACTTTGTATGCTGCTGTATCCTGTTTTTTATGATTAGCCTAAGCTTATTACTCTTAACAAACCTTGTGATGAATATATCATGTTATCATTTACAGTCCTATGCAAAAGTTTGGGCACCCCTGATCATTCTCATGATTTTCCTTTACAAATCATTGGTTGTTAGGATCAGCAATTTCAGTTAAATATATCAAATAGCAGACAAACAATGATATCGGAAAAGTGAAATGAAGTTCATAGGATTTACAGAGAGTATGCAATAATTACTTAAACAAAAGTAGGCAGATGCATAAATTTGGGCACCCTTGTTGTGTTATTGATTTGAATACCATTAGCACTAATTTTTGGAACTCAAAATTTGTTTGGTAAGGTCATTGAGCCTTGACCTACATACATAGGTGAAGCCAATCATGAGAAAGTCTAAGGCGGCCAGTTGCAAGTTGTTCTCCTCTTTGCATCTTCTCTGAAGAATGGCAACATGGGAGCCTCAGAACAACTGTCAAATGACCTGAAAACCAAGATTGTTAAACATCATGGTTTAGGGTAAGGTTACAAAAAGCTAGCTCAGGGATTTCAGCTGTCAGTTTCCAATATGAGGAACATAGTGAGGAAATGGAAGACCACAGGCACAGTTCTATTTAAGGCCCGGAGTGGCAGGCCAAGAAAAATCTCAGATAAGCAGAGGCGAAGGATGGTGAAAACAGTCGAACTCAACCCACAGACCAGCTCCAAAGACCTACAACATGATCTTGCTGCAGATGGTGTCACTGCGCATCGTTCAACTATTCAGCGCACCAAGGAGATGCTGTATGGGAGAGTAATGCGGCAGAAGCCTTTTCTGCGCACATGCCACAAACAGTCGCTTGGGGTATGCTAAAGCACATTTGGACAAGCCAGACAAAACGAGGCGGTATGCATGGCGGAAGAAGAGCACAGCATTCCAAGACAAACACTTGCTACCCACAGTAAAATTTGGTGGTGTTTCCATCATGCTGTGGGGCTGTGGGACCAGTGCAGGTACTGGCAATCTTGTTAAAGTTAAAGGTCGCATGGATTCCAGTGAGTATCAGCAGATTCTTGCGAACAATGTTTTAGAATCAGTGACAAAGCTGAAGTTGCGCCGGGGCTGGATACTTCAAGAGAACAACCCCAAAAACTGCTCAAATTCTACTAAGGCAATTATGCACAGGACTAAGTACAACGGTCTGGAATGGCCATCTCAGTCCCCAGACCTAAATATTATTGAAAATCTGTGGTGTGATTTAAAACGGTCTGCCCAAGCTCTGAAACCATCAAACCTGAGTAAAGTGGAGATGTTTTGCAAAGAAGAATGGTCAAAAATACCTTCAACCAGAATCCAGACCCTCATTGGATGCTATAGGAAGCGTTTAGAGACTGTTATTTCTGCAAAAGGAGGATCTACTAAATATTGATGTAATTTTTCTGTTAGGGTGCCCAAATTTATGCACCTGCCTACTTTTGTTTAAGCAATTATTGCACATTTTTTGTAAATTCTATAAACTTCATTTTGTTTTTCAGATATCAGTGTGTATGTCTTCTATATGATATATTTAACTGAAATTGTTGATCCGAACCACCAATGATTTATAAAGGAAAATCATCCGAGGTTCCCAAACTTTTGCATACGACTGTAGGTAAAGAGGTATGTATGTGTTTTTTAGTAGCACCACTCAGGCTGTAATATAAGTGGACAAAGTCCCTACGCGTGTTTGCAGAAGAGCGTCATCTGTTCTGTCAATACTCCTTAAATACGACTCATAATTGACAAATGGTGGTTGTGACCATTCCCATGAATAAAAGAAAACCTTCATTGAGCAACCAGCCAAATTTGGGAAAACCCAATGTGATTCACTCTTATTCCCTCAACACAAAATCCGCATTTCGTCACTTCCCAAATGGAACATATTGATCATATTTCCAGGCAGGAAACAACGCTTATTTGACGCACGGTTGTATATTTTCCATGAATATCTTCGGCGGTTTTATACGTGTACACGCTAGAGCGCTGCCGTGCCGCGTTTACAAACAAATAGTGGCTTAAATGAGGCGCCGATCAATGGGGGTTGATCTTTAACCGTTGGCCGTGCAATAGCCAATCTTTGACTCTCAGGAATTCTGCCATCCGCACTCATTTTTTTTTGGACTCTACGCCAGGTTTTTTTTCCCCCTCATCACACTAATTTAAATTTAAGGTAAGATGAAAATACACCTTGTTCTGGAAATATTGCATGATTGGCGATTTTGAATGTTGAGTTTTGTTAACCTTTTGGACTCGAGGCCATGATCTCACTGGAGCTCACCAAACTGGAGATATATTGTTTTCTTGGTCAAAAACACCAAGATAATGTATTTTAATTGAATGCAGGATTAAGAAACTCTGTGTTTTAAACTAAAAAGATGGTCTTTTCCAGCAACTTTACATTAAGACATGGATCTCCGTTTGACACTCCTCTTCATCTGTCTCTACAATCAAGGAGCGACGGTGAGCTTGTCATTTAGCGCTCAAATTTTTTAATGTTCTTCGCCTGAAATTCACAGCATTTGATTTCTAAAAAGGTGGCAGGAGAAGAGCCAGCCTCGTTGGTGCCGCTGATTCCCTTAACTCCCAGCGAAAAGGTCAGATTTTTCCATTTGTGGCCTCTATGGCTTTGAATTAATAGATTGCAAATCCTTGGTCATGGGATTTAAGCATAGATTTAAGGTATATAAATATTACGGAGCCCTTAATTCATGGGTTTTACAACTACTGCCAAGGGGTCATTTGCTGATGGCTGTTCATTATTTCAGTGTCCGGATGCAAAATCATTGCTATTTTACAACGATTACTCTTCCATCCATCCATTATCTGCACCGCTTATCCTCAGTAGGGTCACGGGGGTTCTGGAGCGCATTCCCACCGTCTTCGGGCAGTGGGCAGGGGACACCCTCTACTGGTTGCCAGCCAGTCGCAGGGCGCACAGAAACGAACAACTCACTCGCTCATCCACACCTCGGGACAATTTGGACCGGCCAATTAACCTGACATGCAAACTCCGCACAGGAAGGCTGGTAGCTGGATTCGAGGCCATGCCGTGCCGCACGATTACTCTTCCTTTTTTGTCATTTTGTAATATTTTCAATGACAAAAATTGAGTTGTTTCTTTTGGAAATCAATCATATGCATAAAAATAACATTTTAAAAACAAGTCGTGTTTATTTGTATAGCCCTAATCACAAGAAGTGTACAGACAATACACAGCCATCAACAGCAAATATAAGTCAACATCATTCACAAGCTATTGAATATAAGTGTGTTTTAAGCCTAAATTTAAACACTTTTATCATGATCAGATATGCTACAGGGAAGTGCCGTTTCCTCATACAAATAAAATACATGTCTCGATGTTGTAACCGAACTAACACGCTAGAGAAGATCAGTGCTCTTCCCGCCTTGTCCTAGGTTCGATTCCCTTTGCATCTAACTGCAAAGTTTGAGCTCACAAAATTTTAGAACAATTTCCATTAAATAGAATAAGAGGTGTGCGCGATACACAAATACCATACTTTGAAAGCATGCCCTGAATGTGTGAGGCTATAGTCCAGGGGTGTCAAACTCGTTTTAACTCGGGGGCCACAGGATAGAACAAACATTCTGTCGGGGGCCGGACTAGTAGATTAAAGAGAAAGAAAAAGAGAGATAAAGAAATAAGAGAAAGAGGGAGGGAAAAGGAGAGAGGGCGGGACAAAGAAAGGGAGAGGAGTAAAGAAATCTAAAGGCAAATAGAAAGACAGAAGGATAGAAAAGAGAAAAGAAAGCGTGAAGGGTATGAAGAGAGAAAGAGAAAAGGAAAAAAGGAAGTTAGAGCAAAAGGGGTTAAAAAACAAAGTGAGAGAAAGAGCAAGAGCAACAAAGGAAGATAAAAAGAGAGACACAGAGAGTGAAAGAGACAGAGACAAAGTGGGAGAAAAGGGGTGGGAAAAAAAGAGAAATAGAGAGAGAGAGAAAATAAATAAATAAATGTAAATCAATCACAAATTCCTTAAGCGTGGGTGGCATTGAGGAAAACAGTGAGCTGCTCTTTTTTCTATTGCATACTCTCTAAATCAGAGGTGTCAAACTAACTTGAACTCGGGGGCCACACGATAGAAAAAATATTCTGTCGGGGGCCGGACTAGTAGATTAAAGAGAAAGAGAGACAAAGAAATAAGAGAAAGAGGGAAGGACAAAGAAAAAGAGAGAGGGAGAGAGCGCGAGAAACAAAAGAGATAAAAAGAGAAGTTGTGAGAGAGGGGGAAAGATAGGGAGCGGAAGAAAGAAATCAAAGAGAAATAGAAAGACAGAAGGAGAGAAAAGAGAAAAGAAAGCGCTAAGGGTAGGAAGAGAGAAAGAGAAAAGAGAGAAAAAGAAAAAAGGAAGTTAGAGCAAAAGAAGTTAAGAAGACACAGAGAGAGAAAGAGACAAAGAGCAACAAAGTAAGAGAAAAAGAGAGACACCGAGAGTGAAAGAGACAGAGACAGACAGTGGGAAAAAAGGGGTGGAAAAGAGGGAGAGAGAGAGAGAGAGAAAAAGAGAGAGAAACAAAAACAAGCACAGTGTCTTTGTTGGAGGCACCTGGCTTTGGCAACATCAAGTTGACATATTTCAACCTGCAGCTTGTTTTTCTCTTGCGCTTCTCTGAGTGTGGTCTCACGGGCCGGATTCAATCCCTTAGCTGGTCTGATCTGGCCCGCGGGCCGCCTGTTTGACACCTGTGCTATAGTCGGTGCTTCTGCAAACTTATTTATGTAATTTTTCTGAATGTGTAAAATCACCAAATATGTGAGACATGATTTATTTTTGTATTGGTTACTTTTAAGTTATAACTCTATAAAGCAGTTTAGTTGGTTCAATCATTAACTTAAATGAGTTCTGATTTATTCAATTAAGTGTGTTAAGGGACGGATTGTTTTACAGGGGTGTCCACCCTTTTTCAAGCTGAAAGTTACTTTTTGTCGCCAATTGTCGCATAACTTTTTTTATTACTATGTTATTACCAGATTAATCATTGTAAGTTGGGTTGAAAACTAACTTTACTAGAAATTCACAAAGAACCAGCAATGGTGAGCTAATTAGTTTCAGAACAGGTCTGCAGGCACCCCAGCTGTGCTTAAGGGGCACCTTGGTGCCCTTGGATACCATGTTCGAGACCCCTGGTGTATTATTTATCGCCTCCTGGTGGTTTGAAAACTGCTTATTAAAAAAACAATATTACATTTTTATTTAGGGATAAAAAAATACATGTTCTATCAAATAAATGTGTATTTTTTTTTTGTTCAACTCGTATGTTGAAAAATTAGCCTTTGTTCTGCATGACATGAGCCTCACCAAGTGGGCGCTGACATAATTGTCATTTTGCTGCTGCGGGTAACCTAAATTCTCAAAAAGGCTGGGAAAAAAATAGCATGTAAAATGATGCGTTTTGGTCACTTGTCTCCATAGTTTGTATTTATTCCTTGCGTTTGTATTTATTCCTTGTTTTTAAGCACTGGGTTTCAATTGGATTACACTATACAGCAACATCTAGTTGTGAAATATATTTAAAATGAGCAAAATGTTGTGCCATTCGTGTCAAGTATTAAGCTACGGACTATTATGACACCATCCCCTGATCTAAAACCTACATGAGGGCAAAGAAAAACTCAGTTTCATGTTTTGTTTTGTTTTGCTTACAACTGTCACGAGGCGTGGTGGAGTGGAAGGTGACCGGACCAGAACGGAGGCAGGAGGCATGAAGGGAGAACTCAAATGCGTTGACGATCCATAAGTTTTATTTAATAAAATAAAAGTCGCCCAATACTCCGGGGCAAAACAGAACAATACAGAGTTCCTCCGGCACGAACTCAACAGGACATGGCATAACAGACTAAAACAGGACAAGCATAACAGACCGGGATTGTGTATAAGAGTAATGAACCAGCAACCGCAGAGCCCACAATGCAGCCTTAAATAGCAGACCCACAATTAGTGGAACTGCTTCAGCTGTTGCCCAGAGGGCGGGGCAGACTGGTCACCAAGGCGACCGTGACAACAACATTATGTTGAGTATGAGGTTTTTCCTCATCGTTTGAGGTCACCGTGGGATTCTATTACATGAAAACATGTTTATTTTGTATTTACTTTAATTTTTTACCTCGCTATTTTGCAGGATTACTACATTTAAGTTTGCTATGTAGAAAATGCCAATAGAGGACCTGATTGTGTTTTGTATTCTACCTTATAATAAGAACATTGTTGATTTGCAAGACTTGCAAGTCAAAAACATAAATCTAAGGTCTAGTGATGTTTATTATTAGAACAAGATATTTCAAGAACGTGTACTTGAAACTATTTTAAAACTTGTAAAATGCAAAAAAAAAAGGTGACCAACTTTGAGTATTAATAGTAAACTGAAAGAGCAGAAGCCAGATAATAACCTTCAGTAACCCCTGAAAACATATTACAGATAAAAAACGACACGTCCAGCTCTAATCCAGCCCTGCAAGTGGGAACAACAAGCGCACCCGGCGAAGAGGACTCATCCGAAGAAGAGGGCTGCATGACCATCGGCCAGGGCGCCGAAGCGAGGGAGGCCGTCGCCGCCGCCGTTCAGAGTTTCGGCCTGCAACTTTTGCAGCATCTCAAAACAACGCCCGAAGCGCCCAACCTCATCATATCGCCCTTCAGCATCACTTTGGCTCTATCGCAGCTGGCTTTAGGTAAGCATGTGACCGCTTTCTTTTAACACACACAGGCGTTGAAATTAAAGCTGGCACTGACAATTTATTTGATAATAAAGCTGCCGGTTTTGATTACCTTTCATTTGAATCTCAGGATGTGCAGGGTTGGGTAGGGTTACTTTAACTGGATTACTTTCAATGACTTTTGGATGACTCCAATACCAAATATGCTAATAAAAGACAAAAGAAACTAACTAGGGCAGCACGGCGGCGCAGTGGTTAGCGCTTGTGCGGCACAGTTCATGTCATGGGAACCTGTCGTGGGTTCAAATCCAGCTCCAGACTTTCTGTGCGGAGTTTGTATGTTCTCCCCGTGCTTGCGTGGGTTTCCTCCGGGCACTCCGGTTTTCTCCCACATTCCAAAAACATGCATTTCAGGTGAATTGGCCGGTCCAAATTGTCCCTAGGTGTGAATGAGCGAATGAGTTGTCTGTCCCTGTGTGCCCTGCGATTGGCTGGCAACCAGTTCAGGGTGTCCCCTGCCCACTGCCCGATGATTGCTGGGATGGGCTCCAGCCCCCCCGCGACCCTACTGAGGATAAGCGGTACGGCTAATGAGAGAGAGAGAGAGAGAGAGAGAGAGAGAAACTAACTATGAATAAAATGATGACTCACAACACGCGGTATGCTTTGTCTCCTGGCTTTGATCTCTTTGATCTCCGGCAAAACTAACATCAAATGCGACAGAAACAAAATAAAAATAAATCCAAACAGCTTGCCAACATCATTTTTGCCGTTCCATGTATCCCGTTACTCCCCAAACCTGCACAAAATTTAGTCATTTTATTCATATTTAGTTTCTTTTGTCTTTTATTAGCATATTTGGTATTGGAGTAATCCAAAAGTAATTGAAAGTAATCCAGTTAAAGTAACCCTACCCAACCCTGAGGATGTGTTACAAATCGAAAGTGCCACAAACTCATATAGATAATGATTATTTAATGACTTAGTATGTTCCCTTTTAAAAAGTAGTAAGTGATCAAAACCATCATTTTTAGCCACAAATGCAAATTGCATATGGTTTTTCAAAACTGTGCAAATTCAGTGCTCCCATAAAGGGCTTTACAGCAGAGTGGATTGTCCTAAAGCAGAAGTCAACCCAAAACATTTCCCTAGTAATAATATCCATCCATTATCTGCACCGCTTATCCTCAGTAGGGTCGCGGGGGTGCTGGAGCCCATCCCAGCTATCTTCGGGCAGTGGGCAGGGGACACCCTGAACTGGTTGCCAGCCAATCGCAGGGCACACAGAGACAGACAACTCACTCGCTCATTCCCACCTAGGGACAATTTGAACCGGCCAATTCACCTGACATGCATGTTTTTGGAATGTGGGAGGAAACCGGAGTGCCTGGATGAAACCCACGCAAGCACAGGAAGAACATGCAAACTCCGCACAGGAAGGTTCGATCTCATGACCTCAGAACTGAGCCGCACATGCGCTAATTAGTGTGCCGTCGTGCTGCCCTTGGTAATAATATCTCATCTCCTCTCATTAGCTGCACCGCTTATCCTCAGTGGGGTCGCGGGGGTGCTGGAGCCCATCCCAGCAATCATCGGGCAATGGGTAGGGGACACCCTGAACTGGTTGCCAGCCAATCGCAGGGCACACAGGGACAGACAACTCGCTCATTCACACCTAGGGACAATTTGGACCGGCCAATCCACCTGAAATGCATGTCTTTTGAAAACCCACGCGAGCACGAGGAGAACATACAAACTCTGCACAGAAAGTCCGGTAGCTGGATTTGAACCCACACAGGAGATTCCCAAGACCTTAGACCTGTGCCTGCACACGCGCTAACCACTGCGCCGCCGTGCTGCCCTTGGTAATAATATATTTGCGTTAATTAATATCTAGAGTCTCCTTGTAGTTGAAACATGGCATTTCGATTCTTTTTTATTTTTTGTAGAATATGAGATCATCAAAGCCCACAGGTTCTTTTCCAGCTCTGTCTCTTTGTGCCACGTGAAATCAACATTAAGATCGCCTTAGGTTACGTAATGACAAATCTTGGTTCTCTAGATTTCTTAAGCAGATCTGTTATTAGTCCTTAGTTGATGACCAAGCTGTGATGTAATAAGAAGTCTCAAAATGGCCGCTCCAGAAATAGAGAAAAAACAGCTGGTTATTGCTTATTTCTACAAACCCAAACTGTAAGGTCCATACATCATATTTTACTTGGTAAATCATTTCATTTGCCGTCTACTTTTAATTTCTACTTAAACGTGGGGTGCATCGTTTAAGGTGTCCTTGAAAAAGTTAAACATTTAGTTCAATATATTTTTCTACTATGTGTTTACATTGCTCAGTTGAGTTCAAAGAACCCTTATGCTTTTTTTCTACTGCGCCTATCTGATTTTACATAACTTTTACCAAGGCTGTTCGGGGCGGAACACATTAGGTAGGAGGAATTGGGGATGGGGAAGTACTGAAGAGAGACATCATACTCGTCATTGTGTTGTTGTTTTTCTGTTTGTTTATATTTGTTAGTCTGGCATACTAAACTGCATGGATAAATATTGAAATTAAGAAGTCAAGTCATATTGGAGGAGCTAAGCTAGGTGGTTGTTTAACCTTCAAGGTATTTTGACCATGGAATTTACACAACGTTGCAGTGTTGTAATTTTGTTATTTCCTATTTTTTTATATTTACTTCTAACCACTCAAAATGTTAAGGCACAGGTGTCAAACAGGCGGCCCGCGGGCCAGATCAGGCCCGCTAAGGGATTGAATCCGGCCCGCGAGACAAGACTCAGAGAAGCGCAAGAGAAAAACAAGCTGCAGGTTGAACTATGTCAACATGATGTTGACAAAGCCAGGTGCCTCTCACAAAGGCACTGTACTTGTATTTATTTCTCTCTCTCTTCCTTTCTCTTCTTTCTTTCTCTTCTTTCTTTTCTTTCTCTTCTTTCTTTTCTTTCTTTTCTTTCTTTTCTTTCTTTTCTTTCTTTTCTTTCTTTTCTTTCTTTTCTTTCTTTCTCTTCTTTCTTTCTCTTCTTTTCTTTCTCTTCTTTTCTTTCTCTTCTTTCTCTTCTTTCTCTTTCTTTCTCTTCTTTCTTTCTCTCTTTCTCTTCTTTCTCTTCTGTCTTTCTCTTCTTTCTTTCTCTTTGTTTTTTCTTTTCTTTCTCTTGTTTCGCTTCTTTCTTTCTCTTCTTTCTTTTCTTTCTCTTTTTTCTTTTGTTTATCTTCTTTATCTTCTTTCTTTCTCCTTTTTCTTTCTCTTCTTTCTTTCTTTTCTTTCTCTTCTTTCTTTCTTTTCTTTCTTTCTCTTCTTTCATTCTTTTCTTTCTTTCTTTCTCTTCTTTTCTTTCTCTTCTTTTCTTTCTCTTCTTTCTCTTCTTTCTCTTTCTTTCTCTTCTTTCTTTCTCTCTTTCCCTTCTCTCTCTTCTTTCTTTCTCTTTGTTTTTTCTTTTCTTTATCTTCTTTCGCTTCTTTCTTTCTCTTCTTTCTTTTCTTTCTCTTTTTTCTTTTCTTTATCTTCTTTATCTTCTTTCTTTCTCCTTTTTCTTTCTCTTCTTTCTTTCTCTTCTTTCTTTCTCTTCTTTCATTCTCTTCTTTTTTTCTTTTTCTTCTTTCTTTCTTTCTTTTTCTTCTTTCTTTCTCTTCTTACTTCCTCTCTTTCTCTATCTTTTTATTTTTCTCTTTCTTTTTCTCTTTCTCATTCTCTCTCTTTCTTTCTTTTCTCTTCCCTTCTCTTTAATCTACTAGTCCGGCCCCCAACAGAATTTTTGTTCTATCGTGTGGCCCCCGAGTTAAAATGAGTTTGACACCCCTGTGTTAAGGGGACCTTAGCTACGAATACATATATGCCTTTGTGATGCCTTCTGTACAGTGATTTTTTTCTTTGGTGATAAATCATCAAAACCATCACAAAGACAAACTATGTAAAAATACCTACCAAGGGTTAAAAACAGATGTAATTCTCTGTATTTTCTGAGCTTTCTTCTTGAAGTTCAACTACCAATCTTTCCTTTTTATCGCCTAATGCCATTTTACCAGGGGTCAGCTTCCATACACAGTCCTAGGACTGTGCACTGTAAATCATGAGATGAGAGGTATACCCAATCGTCGTGTTGCAACACCTGTCCTTGGTAGTCATTAGGTGAGAAAACCCACCTATTCCAACCCTTCATGCCGAGCGCCGGGAGGCAATGGGTAGCAATGTTGTAAGTCTTAGGTATGACTCGAACTAGCAACCTCCCAGTCTCGCTGCAGGCGCCCTACCCCAAGGCCACTGAGCTGGTGAAATTGTGACATTCACCTGTCCTCCATTATCTGTACCGCTCATCCTCAGTAGGGCCGCATGGGTGCTGGAGCCCATCCCAGCCAACTTCAGGCAGTGGGCAGAGGACACCCCAAACTGGTTGCCAGCCAGTTGCAGGGCACACAGAGACAACTCACTCGCTCATTCACACCTAGGGACAATTTGGACCGGCCAATTAGCCTGACATGCATGTCTTTGGAATGTGGGAGGAAACCAAAGTGCCTTGAGGAAACCCATGCAAGCACAGGGAGAACATGCAAACTATGCAGAGGAAGGCTGATAGCTGGATTTGGACCCATCTGCTAACCACTCACCTGCCGTTCCCCCGAACATTAGGCTGCCAATAATCATATTTATTTAATCTTGACCACCTTCTTCCAAGGCGCCGTCAATGAGACCGAAGAGCTGCTGATGAAACATCTCCATGGCAACACCATCACTTGCTACCACCATGCCATCAATAACATCATTGGGCAGCTCCAAAACAGCGACCTGAAAATCGCTACCCGCATTTTCCTGCGGCAAGGTCTTAAAAATATATTCCGGAATTTTGCTGTTTTATTATTATTGTTGGTATTAATCCCAATGATCACATTATGTTTCAGGGTTTAAACCAAAGGAGGACTTTCTGGAAGAATCCAAGCGCCTGTACAGATCTGAGCCGGCCGTCCTGGAGAACGTCAAGCAGCTCAACGACTGGGTGGAGAACGCCACCAACGGGAAGATGAGCGACTTCCTTTCCGCGTTGCCGCCCAACATGCTGCTCATGCTGATCAACGCTGTCCACTTTAAAGGTGAAGCTCGGACCAGGTCAGCGAAAAGACCATGGTTAAAGGTGATGTCCCTTCGCTAGGTGAATGGGAAGCCCGTTTCGACCCTCGCTTCACCACCACGGGTGCGTTCTTCCTGGATGACAAGCAGATGGTCAACGTGGAAGTCATGGAGAGCTCCAAACATCCTTTGAGTTTATTTATTGACAGTGAGCTGGAGTCTCAGGTGAGGCGCGAATCATCAAATGTCATAAGATGCTCTAAGTTTATACTGTTAGGTGTGATTCAAGTTCGAAATGTTGATAGTGTTTCTCAAACGCGCACTGCTCGCACATTCTCGGCGCACAAGAAAATCTAGCCAGCGCACAAAAATCAGGGCTCAAAATTACTTATTAAGAAGCGACTCAAGTCAAAGTTACAGTGCATGAAGGTCAAAATACACGGGTTCCCCTGACGTTGTGTCCTAAATGTGGTATTTTGAAGTCGAGTCGAAGTAGAACGAAGTTGAGTAAAGTTAGTAGAGTTTGTCGAGAACCGGTTTCTTCGGCTCGGCTCACTAAAAGGAACCAGCTCTTTCGGGTCCTGAACGGTTTTTCAGGTTGTTTTTGCTTCTTTAATGCCAACATGACCGAATATTAAGTAAAATGATGCACAAAATGACTTAAAGGAAGGGGGGAATAGAACAAAAAAGAAAAAAATACCAAAATCAAAAAGTAGTGAAAAGCTGAGAAAAAAAAAGAAACAAAAGGAAGAGAAAAAAAGAAGGAAAAATTTAGAAAAAAAGCCAGAAAAGAAAGAAATGTAGGAAAAAAGTAAATAGAGAACAAAAAAATAGTAAGAGCTCGGAAAAAATAAACACAATGAGATTTTTTTTAAAGCAATTTAAAAAGAAAACACATTTTCATTTCATTTCATTTCATTTCATTTCAAAAAAAGAAAAAGTTTGTATTGCATTCAAATAATTTCCAATGATATCAAGTGAATCTTGGTGCCAACATTTTACTTCCACAAAAAAAATGTGATTAAGTACAGTTCTGTATCTTACAACCAACTAAATACGCCCCCAAAAATTAACAATTAATATAAGGCCACAAAATATATCAGGAAATAAAAAGAAATGGATATCTTGTGAAAGAATTGTAAGAACAAACGACGTTTGTAGGCCATACAACCTTTGCAATCGTACATGAGTCAATTCATTCAAAAGAGAAAAATCATTTTGCATTGCCGGAAACTCAGCAAAATGTAACGTGATGTCAAGTTTTGGACATGTTTGATAATGAATTATCTTGCCACACTTGGGATTATGGTTGCTCACTGTAGTTTCAAGCGTTGCTCACCGACTTTGTGTGAACGCTCAGACCCGTAAGGAAAATTACAGGGAACATTGGGCACAAGCCTCCCTCAGTGTGACCTTAGGGTATTTAATTTTTGGTTCAAGAATAACATGCAATCGCACCCTCACTGCACTAGGGGGCAGTAGCGCTCTCATTTTCAGAGTGTGCGCTCGTGGTGAAGAAGTTTTGTTTATACTAGCCATGTCCAAAGTTTGACCCTGGGGCTAGTTACGGCCTGTGATGAAATATTTACTAGCCTGTGGAATCTGTCATAAAATTAATTAATATTTGGCCCGCCAGTAATGTTGACCGCAGTATGAAATAAGTTTCTACTAAAAAGAAAATCACAATTTCACCAGATGATGGCAGTAGCCTTTTGGCCACCTTGCCCTTGGTTTTCTGTCAGAATTTTAGCACACCCTATTTCCGACATGGCGACTATAAATTAAAAAAAAGGAAAGTTGACTGTGACTGCCGCCGCCTACAGTTGAAATATTTTTTCACCAAATCGAAACAACTTAGTCTACCTAATTTGCCAAGAGATTGTGACTGTTTTCAAGTAAAATATAATATCACAGGGGCACTGTCAGACGAAACATGCTGACGACAAAAAGATTATTGGAAATGAATGCTGTGAAAAGGTGAAGCAAATGGAAGCTGTTTTCACGGCACAGCAGCGCTTTTTCACGAGACCCTGCGAGTCAAATGAAAATGCTACAAAGGCGAGCTACGAGGTTGTGACACTGAGCGCCTAGCACTGCAAACCTGTCACGGAGCGTCAATTTATTTTCAAAGAATTCCGGGCTGAATAGTTGGCCCTCACACATTTTCAGCCTCCGCTTTCTCAAATATTTGGACACCTCTGGCTTACACTGAGCATTAGCCCTCTGCATAGAGTGTGAAGTGTTGACACAAAATATAGAAGACCCTCAAGTTAAAATTTGAAAACAATATTGAACTGGGATGAGAAGACAGGTAAACAATACGGGGATAAAGCCCCTTCCAAAAGCCAACTCTTCTTCCCATGGGGGCCTTGACACTGAATAATTGAGAAGCACTGCGCTACGAACAGAAATATAAATGTAATGAAATGTAATCCTAAATTTTAGAATCATCCAAATGTCTTGAAAATAAAGCCAATGTTATTTCAACTGTAACCATATAAATCAGAGTTTAAACTAATGTCTGGAATGTCTTCTCAAACTGTTGCGAAAACTATAAATTCTATAAATTGCTAGCCTGCAATTCCGCAAATGTAGTTGTCATAATAGCCTGCCATAAAAACACCATCGCAAATAAATCTTCCTCCAGCCCAAAGATTTAAATGTTTATCTCCAGTTTTCTTTTCTCCATGCAGGTAGCAAGCTTCCCGTTTGTGAATGGAATGAGCTTTTTGGTGGTCATGCCCATGTCCGGACATTTGAACATCTCTTCGCTAGCTCCCAAACTGAATATTTCCAGCATCTACGCCCGTCTGCCGAAACAAAGAGCCGTTCACGTGAAAGTACCGAAATTCAAGCTGGAGTACGCTCAGCAGCTGGAAGAGGTCTTCACCAAAATGGGTAAGCCATTTTTAGCGGACTATTTTTCTGCAAACCTTCACAACAGGGTCAGGAAATTATAAGCGACGCAATGCTACACTTATTTTATTCAGTAGTTTTGGATAGAGAGAACTGGCTTAAATGTAGGGTTCGTACGGGTGCTTAAAATCCTTGAATTTTAAGGTTGAGTTTTCGAGGGCCGGAGAATGCTTGAATTTTAGATGAAATGCTTGAAATTGTTGCCAGTGCCATGTTTCTTGGCCGGCTGACTCTATAGATCACCCAATAAATCAAGGGAAAAAAGTGCATGAAAATGACGCTGACATGCCTGCTCAGGTGGCATGAGAAGCATCACCGTATCCTACTGGTTGCATCCAAGAGGACCGCTCTGTTTAGAAAAACAGCTTTTTTTTGGCTCTGCTCACTGAGAAAAGCTGGCTCTTTTAGCTACCTAACGACACCTCAGATTTTTTTTTTACAATATATTATCAATAATAATCAAATTAACTAAGCATTTTGCACCAATTTATTTAGGAATTAATAATCCTGGAAAACATAGGGAATTATTAATTCCATTATTTTAGCTTTTTGGCTTTTAAAGTTATTGTTACATGCCAGACAAGTTACCAGTAGGTGCAGAAGATTATCAGAAAACAAAAAAAGACCCAGCATTCATAATGAGATGCTCCGAAGGCTGTGCAATTAGGTGAATAGTTCAAAGTGGTGTGATCATAAGAAATTGCAGTGTGCCTACAAATCTCTGGGTTAATTAAACTGGTTTGAATTAGGTGACGCCTATTTAAGGATGATTAAGCCAGCACAGAATAAAGATGCATTTGAGGAAAACCCTCAGGACACATTGAAGATAGTGAAGCATGGTGGTACAAGTATCATGGTCTGGGTATGTTTCTCCTACTATGGTGTTGGGCCATGCTGGGTCTTGTTTGTTTTCTGAGAATCTACTCCACCTACTGGTCACTTGTTTGGCATGTAACAATAACAAATGCACTAAAACCTGAGATATTCTGATTCGTCACATAGTTGCTCTGCTATTATTTTGAACAGCACTGTATGAATACAGTAATCCCTCGGTTATTGCGGTTAATGGGGACCAAAACCACCCGCGAAAAGTGAAAATCCGCGAAGTAGCGACGCCCCTTCAAAAATGCTTTAAAAAAAAACATTCTTTTTATTTTTTAATTGTATTTTTTTATTATTATTTTTTCGACCTGCGAAGCTCTGAACCCGCGAACGTGGAACCACGAAGTAGCGACGCCCCTTCCTTTTCATTTTTAAATGTAAATGTAAACGGTCTGCATTTATATAGCGCTTTTCAAGTCAACAAAGACTTCCCAAAGCGCTTTACAATGTGCTTCACACTTTTCCTTTTTAAACACTGACTAACCGATAGCAGCGTCAGCCATGCAAGGCAACTACCTGCTATCGGAAGCATTAGGGATTCAGTGTCTTGCCCAAGGACACTTCGACATATAACACGGAGGAGCCGGGAATCGAACCTGCAACCTCTTGATCCCAAGCTGAGCACTTTACCTCCTAAACTACTATTAGTATTATTATTTGTTAGACCTGCGAAGCTCTGAACCCGCAAATGTAGAACCACGAAGTGGCGACACCCCTTCAAATGCTTAAAAAAAAAAAAAAGATTCCCTCCCTCATGTCGGAGGAGCCGGGAATCGAACCTGCAACCTCTTGATCCCAAGCCGAGCGCTTTACCTCCTAAACTACTATTAGTATTATTATTTTTTAGACCTGCGAAGCTCTGAACCCGCAAATGTAGAACCACGAAGTGGCGACACCCCTTCAAATGCTTAAAAAAAAAAAAAAGATTCCCTCCCTCATGTCGGAGGAGCCGGGAATCGAACCTGCAACCTCTTGATCCCAAGCCGAGCGCTTTACCTCCTAAACTACTATTAGTATTATTATTTTTTAGACCTGCGAAGCTCTGAACCCGCAAATGTAGAACCACGAAGTGGCGACACCCCTTCAAAAAAAAAAAAAATATTCCCTCCCTCATGTCGGAGGAGCCGGGAATCGAACCTGCAACCTCTTGATCTCAAGCCGAGCACTTTACCTCCTGAACTACTATTAGTATTATTATTTGTTAGACCTGCGAAGCTCTGAACCCGCAAATGTAGAACCACGAAGTGGCGACACCCCTTCAAAAAGCTTTAAAAAAAATTAAAAAATTATTCCCTCCCTCATGTCGGAGGAGCCGGGAATCGAACCTGCAACCTCTTGATCCCAAGCCGAGCACTTTACCTCCTAAACTACTATTAGTATTATTATTTTTTAGACCTGCGAAGCTCTGAAACCGCAAATGTAGAACCACAAAGTGGCAACACACCTTCAAAATGCTTAAAAAAAAAAAAGGATTCCCTCCCTCATGTCGGAGGAGCCGGGAATTGAACCTGCAACCTCTTGATCCTAAGCCGAGCACTTTACCTCCTAAACTACTATTAGTAATATTATATTTTAGACCTGCGATATATTATATATTAATATATATATTAACATTCTATTTTAACCAATTTAGTCACAGATGCTGTGAAAAACACGCAAAAAATATAAAATTAAATTAAAAAAGCTGGATCCCTTAACCACTTGGGTTGTATGGTCTCTATTTCCCGCGGTGTGTCTTGAGCAAGTACAGCCTGGTGGTGCCCATCCCTTTCCAGGCCCACCAATGTTTCCACCCGGTCTCGATATACACATCCATCCATCCATTATATGCACCGCTTATCCTCAGTAGGGTCAAGGGGATGCTGGAGCCCATCCCAGCTGCCATCCCAGTGGGCAGGAGACACCCTGAACTGGTTGCTAGCCAATCGCAGGGCTAGCAACCAGTTCCTCATTCGTCCATTCACACCTAGGGATAATTTGAACTGGCCATATAACCTGACATGCATGTTTTTGGGAATGTGGGAGGAAACCGGAGTGCCCGGACGAAACCCACCTAGGCACGGGGAGAACATGCAAACTCCACAGGTTCGATCTTGTGACCTCAGAACTGTCCCCGATATACACATATATATTTAAAATCACACAACACAATATGAAAACCCAGTAGGCAGCAACTAGTATGGCAGCGATCAATGATGAATATTCGTTATTTACAGATAATTGCTTTTTTACAGCGCGAATACAGATTATCATATGACCCATAGGCAGTGTTCCCTCTAAGCTGCGCGCGTGCGCAATTGCGCACTGCTCGCACATTCTCAGCGCACAAGAAAATCTAGCCGGCGCACAAAAATCAGGGCTCAAAATTACTTATTAAGAAGCGACTTAAGTCAAAGTTACAACTAAAAATACACGGGTTCCCCTGACGTTGTGTCCTAAATGCGGTATTTTGAAGTCGAGTCAGAGTAGAACGAAGTTGAGTAAAGTTAGTAGAGTTTGTCGAGAACCGGCTTCTTCGGCTCGGCTCACTAAAAGAATCCGGCTCTTTCGGGTCCTAAACGGCTCTTCAGGTTGTTTCTGCTTCTTTCATCCCAACATGACCAAATATTATGTAAAATTATGCACAAAATGACTTAAAGGAAGGGGGGAATAGAACAAGAAAGAAAAATATACCAAAATGAAAAGGTAGTGAAAAGCTGAGAAAAAAAGAAACAAAAGGAAGAGAAAAAAAGAAGGAAACATTTAGAAAAAAAGCCAGACAAAGCGAAAAGAAAGAAATGTAGGAAAAAAAGTAAAAAGAGAACAGAAAGAAAAAAGAAACAGCTCGGAAAAAATAAACACAATGAGATTTTTTTTAAAGGAATTTTTAAAAAAAAGTAGAAAAAAAAAACAGAAAAAGTTTGTGTTGCATTCAAATAATTTTCAATGAAATCAAGTGAATCGTGTTGCCAACATTGTACTTCCACTAAAAAATGTGATTAAATACAGTGCAACCAACTCAATAAGCCCCCAAAAATGTTCATATTATGCGACAAAATATGTCAGGAAATAAAAAGAAATGGATATCTTGTGAAAGAATTGTAAGAACAAACGACAGCTTTTTAGGAGAAGCTGTCTCCGAGTCTATTTGTTTTGGCTTGAATGGATCGGCACTGCTTACCAGAAAGTAGCAGGCTGAATACATTCAAACCAGGGTGAGGAATGTCCTTTACGATGCCTTTGCTCTCTTCAGGCATCTGAAATTGTAAATGTCATGCAAGGAAGGAATTAGGTTGACAATGATCTTTTGGGCAGCATCTATCACCCTCTGCAGCCTCTTCCTGTCTGCTACTGTGCAGCTTGAGTGCCACACTGACACAACATAGTTCAGCAGGTTCCCAATGGTGGAGCAGTTGAAGCTCACCAGCCGGCTTGTACTCAGCTAATCCGCTTTGAATATCTCAAAATAGCCCAGAGTATGCGCTAGCTGCAAGACGGCGACCTTATTTTAGTCCTCTAAGTCAACCAAAAATAATTGGACTTGTTCCATTGAAGATATTGGAAAATCTGAAAAATTGGCCTTATTTGTTTGTCCCTTCATCACAAGGAGTCTCAAAGGGCAGACCACAAATTAATGCAAACTACAGACTATTATTACACCATCCCCTGATCTAAAACCCACATGAGGGCAAGGAAAAACTCCAAAACTTCAAGTCCTCTTTATTTGTTTGGCCCTTAATCACAAAAAGTCTCAAAGGGCTGCTCAAATCAAAGACTATTGCAAACTACAGACTATTATTACACCATCCCCTGATCTAAAACCCACATGAGGGCAAGGAAAAACTCCAAAACTTCAAGTCCTCTTTATTTGTTTGGCCCTTCATCACAAAGAGTCTCAAAGGGCTGCACAGACCAAAGACTATTGCAAACTACAGACTATTTTTACACCATCCCCTGATCTAAAACCCACATTAGGGCAAGGAAAAACTCCAAAACTTCAAGTCCTGTTTATTTGTTTTGGCCCTTAATCACAAAAAGTCTCAAAGGGCTGCTCAAATCAAAGACTATTGCAAACTACAGACTATTATTACACCATCCCCTGATCTAAAACCCACATGAGGGCAAGGAAAAACTCCAAAACTTCAAGTCCTCTTTATTTGTTTGGCCCTTCATCACAAAGAGTCTCAAAGGGCTGCACAGACCAAAGACTATTGCAAACTACAGACTATTTTTACACCATCCCCTGATCTAAAACCCACATTAGGGCAAGGAAAAACTCAAAATCAGTCTATTCTATTCTATTCTATTCTTCTTAAAATTGCTTGAACTTGGCCCTGAAAAAGGTGTTTAGAACTTCAGCCTATTAAGATCTGGAATACCCGACTGAGAAACTAGACCCGAGTCCGCCACCTGTGCATAACTGACGCCATATTGTCTATTTATTTTGTACACAACTCTAGGCCTGGGAGAAATATTCGCCAGCCCCAACCTGGCCGACATGGCCGACGGCCCCCTGCTGGTGTCCAGCATCCTGCACAAATCCGCCATGGTGATCGACGAGGAGGGAGCAGAAGCTTCAGCGGCCACAACCGTCGTCATCTCTCGCGCCTCCAATCCCGTTTTCTACCTGAACCAACCTTTCGTCTTCGCCCTCCTGGACGATAAAACGCAAGTACCGGTCTTCGTGGGCGTCGTCAACAATCCCGACCCCGGCGCGGCCGTCCTGCCGAGGAAAGAGAACAAAAGTCTGGATAAAGACACGCTGCAAAACGATAAGAATCAAATGGTCGATTTTGGAGGTCCGCCCAAGTAAGGACTGCGGGGGGGGCAAACGAGAAATAGAGCACGAGGATTGGTCAAAAACAATTCGAGATGGCTCAACCGAAATGTGGGGAAAATATTCTGTGTTTCATTTTTTTGGGGTATTTAGTCGTAGTATTTTAGTACAAAACGTTGCTGTCGATGCAAAATCATGTTTTTTTTTTCTCCGATGATGCAAAAAAAAAAATGGACATCCTCCTCGATTTTATTTCATGTGTCTGTTTAATATATTCTGCCATTCCGCATCTATGATTTACTGAATAACATACACGTGGTTGATCCGGAATAATCTGTGAATATTGTTGTTTATGCAATGAAATTTGAAGAAATAAATATGCAATTTCACTCGGAAAATTTCGAGACTGGAATGTTGTGTGTTTTTTCTGTTCCGCCACTGATACGAGTGTAAATGTAAATCAGGGGTGTCCAACTCATTTTAACTCGGGGGCCGCGCGATAGAACAAACATTCTGTCGGGGGCCGGACGAGTAGATTAAAGAGAAAGAAAAAGAGAGATAAAGAAAGAAGAGAAAGAGGGAGGGAAAGGGAGAGAGGGCGGGACAAAGAAAGAAAAGGAGAGAGAGAGATACAAGTACAGTGTCTTTGTTCGAGGCACCTGGCTTTGGCAAAATCAAGTTGACATATTCATTTGGACAGTTATCACAGACATCAAGGAAATCATGATCGGATACGGCACCACAGAGAACAGTCCCGTCACCTTTTGTGGATCGCCATTAGACAACATGGACCGGAAGTCCCAGACGGTCGGATACATCATGGACCATACGGAGGTTTGAGGCCACACCCATCACTTCCTTCATAACCTTTTTATTATTAAATGGTAAATTAGTCAATGGTCTGCAATGGTAGCGCTGAAGACCTTTACAATTGCATTAGTTCAGGAGGTAGAGCGCTCATCTTGGGATCAAGAGGTCGCAGGTTCAATTCCCGGCTCCTCCGTGTTATATATCGAAGTGTCCTTGGGCAAGACACCGAATCTCTAATGCCCCCAATAAGCAGGTGGCTGGCTCCCTATTGGTGTGTGAGTGAGTGTGTGAATGGGTAAATGTGAAGCACATTGTAAAGCGCTTTGGGAGGTCTTCATTGGCTTGAAAAGCGCTATGTTTAGCGAGATGCGCTCAGCGTCGTGTCGTTGGAGGAAGTGGAAGGAGAAGAGGACGACGAGGTGAGCGGAGAAGATGAGGTAAAATTTTGGACTATTTGATAAAGTTTCAGGAGCGAGCAGCAGCAAGTCAACTGCAGGAGAGAGAGTGGGAAAGGTGAGATGGCACAACATTCATTTGGACAGGTAACTTAAAATTAGTTTTACCTGGTTATATCAGTATCAGAAATTATTTTCCCCCCATTTTATTAACACTCCACTTATTGAAACATAAATATTTTGTTCGTTTGTTTGTACATGATTCAATTGTTTGTTTGTTTGTACATGATTCAAATTGAATCGTTTCTTGTACATGATTCAATTGTTTGTTGTTTGTACATGATTCAAATTGAATCGTTTCTCCGGCGCCGTCACGAATGGCAGCCACTCCAGCAGCTCCCGTGTTATTTTCGATTGTTCTCAGCTCAGGGATGCTGCTGGAAAAGTGAATTTCCCTTCGGGGATGAATAAAGTATCTATCTATCTATCTATCTATTTCAACCTGCAGCTTGTTTTTCTCTTGCGCTTCTCTGAGTGTTGTCTCGCGGGCCGGATTCAACCTCTTAGCGGGCCTGATCTGGCCCGCGGGCCGCCTGTTTGACACCTGTGATGTAAATGGTCTGCATTTATATATCACGTTTCAAGTCAATGAAGACCTCCCAAAGCACTTTACAATGTGCTTCACAAATGTTAGAGTATGTGAAATGACTTTACGGAGCATACTTGTCCCTTTTCAAATAAACAAAACTTGAACCTTAAATATTACACACTCATCTCATTAGCTACACCGCTTATCCTCAGTAGGGCCGCGGGGGTGCTGGAGCCCATTCCAGCAATCATCGGGCAGTGGGCAGGGGACACCCTGAACTGGTTGCCAGCCAATCGCAGGGCACACGGGGACAGACAACTCACTCGCTCATTCACACCTAGGGACAATTTGGACCTGCCAATTCACTGTCCCTTTAAAATGAAGACAACACGAGGGTTCATACTCTACACTGTTTCAAACGCCTTTTAACTCTGGGGCCACACGATAGAACATACATTCTCTCAGGGGCCGGACTTTTAGATTAAGGAAAAAGAAAAAAAGAGATAAAAAATGTAAGGGAAAGAGAAGGAGAGAAAAGTAAAGAGGGTGGGACAGAGAGAGAGAGAGAGAGAGAGAGAAGTGGAAAGCAAGAGAGGGAGAAAAGGAAGAGAAAAGGAAAAAAGGAAGAGAGAGCAAACGAAGGTAAAAAGACAGAGAAAGAGACAGAGGAATAAATAAAGAGAAAAAGAGAGAGAGAGTAAGAGGGTGGAAGAGAAAGAGAGAAATACAAGTGAAGCATTTGTGAGAGGCGCCTGGCTTTGGCGACATCTAGGGGATATTTTTCAACGTGCTGCTCGTTTTTCTCTTGCACTTATCTGAGCGTTGTTTCGCAGGCCTCATTCAGTCCCTTAATGGGCCTGATCCGGCCCGTGGGCCGCCCGTTTGACCCCACTGCTAACCACCCTAAACCCAGCCAGCCTAACCCTAACCAGCCTAACCCTAACCACCCTAACCCTAACCAGGCTAACCCTAAACAACCTAACCCTAACCAGCCTAACCCTAACCAGCCTAACCAAGCTAATGTTATGATAAGAGCTAATATAGCTAATAACGTGCCTACACGTTTTACACTATCCTAATCATAGACTTTTTCAAAATCTCAATATTATAAGCTGCTTGATTCACAAGTCTACAGCCATATATTTTTAAAAATGGGATCCTAAGTAACTTAAATTGTATTTGAAGATCTTGAAGATAATTTTATTTAAAAATAAAAATGATGTTTATGAATAAAATTATACGAGTTTCTTATGTTCGTGTTGATGACTAGTTAGAAACGTCACACGATCTGGGTTATTGAAGTTACTGATCTGTAGTCAGTTTCCCTTCCTCTTGGCGTATTTAGTGCCCGGCACAACTGCACCAGGATCAGTAATAGGAAGCGGAAACCGGAAGTAACGTAGTTTGGCGGGACAGTCGAAGCGGTTGGCGGGTTGTCTCACAAACCATTACGTTCACAAACAGAGAGGACGAAGACGCGGACAGTCCTAATTCTGTTATTATTTATAATAATTGAAAACAACATCTTCAGAAATGATTACGCTAACAGACGGAGCGATCGAGGTATGGCAAGCTTTTCCTTTTGTGTTCTTTTTACGGTTTCTTAAACGATAAACGTCAAAGGGGAAACTAGCTTAAGACGTCAGTAAACATATGCACCGTGTAAATGTCTTAACGTTGTTTTAACTTCTTTTTGTGGGTCAGTCTCACAAATTAGGACGAATGTTTGTTTAAAAATGGTTTAAATGCGTTGTAAATCAACGGGTATTGTTAACGAGACTAACTTGGTTTGTCCAGGCCTTGTCCAGTGGGAAAGGTGGAAATGACGCCGTTCTCCAATTAGTGGTACGTATGTGTGTATTATTTTTAATGATATTCTTCCAATGTTTCACTCTTTGTTGCATCATTTTTTTAAGAAACAAAAACATACGATTGTCCCTCTTCCCTCAGAAAATGGCACCAAGCGTAAACACTTGCAGTTGAGTGCTAACAAACAAATACACTATTAAAAATGGGGAAGAAAACTCTAATTTCAACTGTTATAGCACATGTTATTAATTTTGTCATTAATTTCATCCATCCATCCATTATCTGCACCGCTTATCCTTAGTAGGGTCGCGGTGGTGCTGGAGCCCATCCCAGCTATCTTTGGGCACTGGACCGGGGACACCCTGAACTGGTTGCCAGTCAGTCGCAGGGCACACATACACTAACCTCTGCGCCGCCTTGCTGCCCATAATATGTATCCAATAACACATATTCAATAATAGTTGATAGTGTCGGTTCAATAATAATAACAAAGTATATATTTAAGGTGTGTGCAAGCCAAGGAAAGTCGATGCTTCTAAAATTTAACTTTTGTGTGAAATAAGCTACTGTAAATTTGAACTGGTCATGTGAGCCACTATTTTCATCCATTCATCCAAAATAGCTGGGATCTTCCTAGCCTCTCCCTTTTTTGAGTATCTTACCAAGCCGCCTCTTTCAGAGCATCCGTAAAATCGAGGGAGGAAGCGGCCCAGCTCGCTTTCGGGTGATGATGAGCGATGGACGACACACCATGTCCTGTAAGTATGGCATTTTTGGGGTTATATACTAGCTCCTTTTTAACTCAACATGTCATGTTTTTTTTTTTGTCTTTGTGCAGCGTTCATGCTTTGCACTCAACTCAATAGCATGGCCGAAAACAATCTACTGGCCCCCAACTGCGTTGTACTTCTTAAGAGACATGTGACCAATATTCTTAAGGATGGACGGTAATATTTCTCCTACAATGTTTAAATATTTGATTGTGTCTATTTAGGTACATGACTTTGGGATTATTTCGCTCCGATGTTAGGTTGGTTCATATGCTTACAAATACCCTAAATTCCGGACTATAGAGCGCACCTGATCATAAGCCGCACCCACCACATTTAAAGAGGATAACGGCTTTTACACTTACACAAGCTGCACCTGTATATAAGCCGCATGCGCCCACTTTAAAACAAGTATCACATTCACAATATTAACCCAAACCCGACTTTGAGTCCCGCGATTGTAACTGAATATAGAGTACACGGTTCAAAAACCACAGCCGGGAAAATGAACGGAGAATGATACCGGTACTCAAGATTTGATGCAGACCTGCAGAGTCCGGGTCCCGTTGAAAATAATCCAAGGGGGAAAAATGTATATTTCCAAAGGTCAGGGTGGGAAAAATATATATCCACTATTGTCCGCTGCGTCCACAAACACGTCTCACCTTTACTCCACTTCCCGTCAGCCCCCGTGGTTTTCGCCCCTTCTTTGATTCGCCCGTGGAAAACATATCAGAATAAGTCTCTAAAATAAATACATTACAAAAATATACCGTTGCAAATACATATTATACATAGTTACACATATTTACAAAGAAAGACTGTACACCGAGAGTTTTCAAAGCTTTAATAATAATAATATAACTTTCATCCCAAACCGTGCCTGTGAAGGGTAGCAACACGCTCGCAACACAGTAAACGGGTCTGTTAAAAAAACATACCGTACATGTAGAAATCACGGTAAACCTTCCTCATCTTCCTGCTTATAACTGACGTCATCAAAGTCGTCTTCCTTCAGTATGGGAAAGAGACTTTTTCATACAGACGTCGTCCCACGCTTCCATATTCAAAACTAGCAACACGCTCGCAAAATAAAGTTAATGTGCTGTAGCTCTGTTTCCTTCTCTATCAGACTGCTCGATTGCGTTTAGCTGCGTCATGTGGCTTTCTTTTTGCAATTTGCATGATGAGGATATGTCTACGCTAATTTAATTTGTGCACAAGCTAAGAAGTTGCAGTCTTCCTCGGCGCATATATTCCACCGGTCTTACCTTTTGTTCTCGAGCGCCGCTAGCGGCTGTTGGAAAAATTACATAAATTGGCCGCATCACTGAATAAGCCGCAGGGTTGAACGTTTGGGGAAAAAGTAGCGGCTTATAGTCCGTAATTTACGGTAATTATTTTTTTCAATACTTATTTCATTTTTGTAGCCTTCTTTAAATGGTGAACATAAATCTAGAATGTAAAATATTCTCCAACTTCAATACTATAGAGGATGAATTTGTGTTCTGTTGTAATCTTTTTGTCAGGCGCGTGGTAATCATCTTGGAGCTCGAGGTCCTGAGGCCTGCAGCAGACGTCAACGGTCGGATCGGCAACCCGACTCCTTACAGTGACGGTAAAGCTTGGACGTCACTTAAAGTGGTTTGCAATTTAGTAGTTGATGTGTCTCAAATGATTGTGCTTGCAGGACAGGCAAAAGCCCCCCAACAGGCCCCACCACCGGCCGCCCCCGTCAGCCGTCCTCCGCTCCAGGCTCAAATCGGAAATGACAGTAAGTGCTACTTGCCTGGAACACTTCCCATACTTTTTGCACTATAAGGCACACCGGATTATTAGGTGCACTTCTGAAAATGGTCTTCTGTGGTATATTTTTCAAATATAAGGCTCACTGGACTATAAGGCGCATGAAATTAAAACTACAGTCAAGAGGGGGTTGCATAAAAATAAATTTAAGACTGAAATCATTTATTTCATAGAACATAAATTAACATGACATCTGGTTTCACCACTAAAATTAATTCATAAATGGTTACTGTGAAAATGAAATGATCTGCATTTCTATAGCGCTTTTCAAGTCAAGACTTCCCAAAACGCTTTACAGTGTGCTTCACATTTCCCAATAGCGGCCGCGCAGCCATGTAAGGCGCTAACCTGCTTGTTGGGGGTGTTAGGGGTTCACTGTCTTACCCAAGGACACTTCGACATGTAACACGGAGGAGTTACGGAGGAGCCGGGATTTGAACTGCGATCTCTTGATCCCAAGACGAGCGCTCTACCTCCTGAGCCACTGCCGCCCCTATTTGCTGTCCTCACTCCAAAGTATTCCCTTTCTCGCCAGCTAGACGGCTAATGAATGACGTTTAACCAAAAACTATTTGGCACTCCTGAATTAGTCAGGTTGACAAGCTAATGTTATGATAACGTGCTTCCCTAAACAAGTTGCCTCCACGTTTTACACTATCTCCTAATCATACAGACTTTTTGTGTGCCCGCTTTGAGACTGGGAGGTCGCTGGTTCGCGCCTCGGCCGACTCATACCTAATTGGTAATATGGCGGCGCCCTCTGTTGGCTGCGGCTGCATCGGCTCGCTACAACGGGTCAGGTGTATCGACATTTCGTTCTGTGTACATTGTTACAAAGAATGACAATACAAAGGAAATTATTATATTATTATTATTTTTCAAAATCTCAATATCTCGAAATTTTTGGTCGAGAACCGATTTGTTCGAACTGAGAGGCGTTCGAAAACCGAGGTTCCACTGTACACATTTAAAAAAAAAGCAAACTACTCAATAAAATGCTCTCAAATAGTTGTATAAAGAAAATTCCATTGTTGCATTTTAGTTATTATAAGAATCTCTTTCGTCATTGGTTGAAATGTAACAAGCATGTTCGTACAATTAACATGTTTACCCTAACAGAGCACTCAAAGACCACTTTTTTGCTTAAAGGCGCAGCAGTTACTGTAGCCACAGCATTTAATTGCAACTATGCATTTTTAAGTTTATCCACCGTATTTTCAGTTCTTTTAGGCGCACCGTGTTATAAAGCGCAAATTTCTGGCCCATTAGGGGTTTTAAGGTGTGTTTTATAATCCGGTACTTTTGCTTGCATTCATTTCAGTGCTTCAAATTCAAAGGTTTGCTTTAAATAAGCTCGCCTGACTGAATTTAATACATTTTGATATTTTTCCCTCTATATGTTACATTTTAAACGTATTTTAGGGTAAAACGAGGTCAAAAAAATCCCTAAAGTAATCTTTGATTATTATTTTTTTTCACTGAAATAAAAATACCTATTTTTAGCTATTATATGTCGTATACAATTTAAAATGAGCACATTTGTGTGCTTCATAAGACTTAAGTATTTTTTATTAGAACTATTTACAATACATATATATTCATATATATATATATATATATATATATGTATGTACAAGAATAGTACTTGAACATGTAAATAAATTGGTTACAGACGTTTTCATATCTACAGTGCCACATAATTTGGCTCTTGTATTTTTTTTTTTTAATTTAGTGGCATATTTTTTACATTTGGCAGATGTCCAAGAATATTGCTGAATTTAAAAGTCGTTTAAAAAAAATCTATATGTGTGTGTATATATATATATATATATATATATATATATATATTAGTAAATTAAACAATCCCATAAGCCGCCTAAAACAACCTCTGATGGTTTGTACCTCATATCAACCACCAGATGGCAGCATTCTTGTCATAAATCCAGGGACATGTCAAACGATACATTTTTGTAGGGATTTCTATAGATCAGTGTTCATTTTACCTCTAAAAAGTGATGAAACCCTGGGACTCGCATGCTCATAAATCTATGGGTCCCAACAGAGATCTATGGGTCCCCAAAATTTAGTGTTATCCAGGTTGAAATTGTAAAATGTATAATAAAAATCTATATATTAATTCAGTTTTAATCATCAAATTATGAATTCATTTTCTGCATCAAATTATTGTTGGTAATATACCGATTAAAGGGATAACCACAAACCTGTCTTTTTTTCATTTTCTCCTTTTATACTTCCTTTTTTTCTTAACTTCTTTATACAACATCATCATTCGTAATATAATGCATCAAAGCAAGTGAGCCGTTTGAGAACCGGATCTCTTGAATGAGTTGAGCCAAAAAAGCCGGTTCTCTAAAAAGAGACGGACTTTTCACCACACAACTCGAGATCGGCGTGCAGACAAAAACTCGAACCGCGAGACCAAAACAACATCTGCTGGATCTGCCTGACGAAAAGTTTGGAGTGCGGTAAATCTTTGTTTAAAAAAAAAAAAATGTAATCTGGTAATAATGACAATTTTTTTGTCAAAAAAGTTGCGTCCCGGGGACGCACGTTGATTTGAGACTATGCGTCCCCAGCAAAAATGATGCTTCTAGGACATAGGGACGCGGGCAAACAAGAGCAATGTAGATTTAAAAAAAGATAGTTGCAAAATAATGTTGAAGTTCTTAAACGTTTATTCACCCAATAAACTGTCAGGGTAGTGGATGAGCACCTCAATCTGGAACCTGCACCAGGAGTAGTGGGGCTCTGAAGCAAGCATTTTCTCTTTGCTCTGTTCTGTCATAGCGTCTCCTTCATCCCTGTAATCTGCCGCACGGAGTAAGAATGAATTTTGGGCCGAGGAGCCTCCTCATCAAGCGCGGTCATTGTCGGCGCTTCAATCCCGGCAGCTTAATTAGCGCAAGTGCAGCGGCTGGCCAAGTGGGAGGACTTAGGCGAACACTTTGAACCCTAATCCGCCGCATGAGCCGTACGTGGAAAAAAAAAAAATCAAATCGTCAAAACGGGGGAGGCTCACGTGTTCCAAACGCTCTTTCGCGCTCCCCGGGTGGAGGTAACAGTGTTTCACTCTCGATTCTGTTCTGTGAATCATCTTTGGCAATGGCAGGCTGCTACCTCGCTCTTTATGAGCTGCTTCCTTCTGTTGCACTTGACTCACCAGCTGTACATTTATTCATTGATGACGTTTTATTTTTGTAAGCCTGCTTAGAATAGCACATGAGGAGCGTTTCCCACACATAGGAAGATTTTGACGGGCCGCCACGGTCAATTTTTCCCGCCAGAGTTTCACACTGTTATTATTAAAGCCCCCGTGTGTAATTTTTGACCACTAGATGGCACTGTATTGTCTAAAGGTGACGAAAACAAAATATTTGTTGCTTTTTATTTAGGGGAATCACACAAAAACAGGGCGCTAATTAATGTAGCAGGGATGTGATTTTTCTGACTATAGTTGGAATTCCGACTTTTTCACTTGCGTAGCAAACAAATTAAAAATCCGACTGTCTCACTCTTACCTTTATTGCTCTGGCGCACCCTGGTGGCCGTTAGAAAAATTGCATAAATTGGCCGCATCGTTGCACAAGCTGCAGGGTCTGAACTGCATTTGAACTGACCCTGCAGTATTTACAAAAAAAATCAGGTATTTGGGCAAATTATTTTATTTACTACGTTTACTGCTCACCTTGCACAATGTCTGACCATTTCCTTTTTCTGCACTATGTCTATGTTTGCACCAATGCATATGCTAACTATTTTTTTTGCACTATGATGACTTTGCACCAAATGCAATATTGCACACCCCTTACGATGCCAACGGTATCACGATAACACTGTATGTAACATCCCACATGCCGACATTTCTTGTGTAAATACCATGTAAATTATAACTATAGCGTTATCCCCTTGTTTTATAACCTTATCTTCTCTGTTCCTTTATCTTCTTGGCTCATACCTCACTGTGAATGTGTAAAACTGGAGTGTCATGCCCAATTTCGTTGTCACAATATGTTAACCCATTTTGTAACAATGACAATAAAGGTATATTCTATTCTATTTAAATCTTCTAAAGATGTTATTTAAATGATTAATTTAAGCATGGTTTTGGACAAAAATTGCAATCCCCACGCCACCCCCACCGGGCTCCGTCCTGGACACCCCGGGGGGGCCTGTGGCCCCCAAACCCTCGGCTAGGTTTCAGACTTTTTCTCCTCACGTCAATCACATCCCTGATGTAGGGAACCATATATTTGCACAAAAACAGCTGTAGAATACAATGATTCATTACATAAACACGTGCCCAAAAACGGGAGATCGACAGACGGGTCGGTGCAGCGTCTGCCGTCATTCGGACCCTGTACCGGTCCGTGGTGGTGAAGAGGGAGCTGAGCCGAAAGGCAAAGCTCTCCATCTACCGGTCGATCTACGTTCCTACCCTCACCTATGGTCATGAACTTTGGGTCATGACCGAAAGAACACGATCCCGGATACAAGTGGCCGAAATGAGTTTCCTCCGCAGGGTGGCTGGGTTCTCCCTTAGAGATAAGGTGAGAAGCTCAGTCATCCGGGAGGATGAGTTATTAAATCATTTTGTCATTTTTAAATGAGTAAAGTTGCAATTAGGGTTAATTTGCACATCAAACTCATGTGGCCAAGTTTGAAACTACCTTTTGATGAGTATTAAGCACGCTCACCTCATTCACCAAAGCAACAGGTAACCGCCTCCCCGAACGCTAAATAACACGGAACCGTGAAACAAAGCGACCGTACTTCTCCAGCTAATATAGCGTGCCGCCGCGCCTAAGTGACTGCTGCCGAAAAGGTCATTGCAGCATCAAACGAGTACATCTCACTCCGCTCTTCTTCACACGTCATTTAGCACCCTCCTCCGCCTCCTTCCTCCCTCCAGTGAACAGAGCGGTCAGCAAAGATCAAGGGAAGAGGCCGGCCGCACCCGCCACGCCGGGGGGGCCCGCCAAAGTCGTACCAATTGCCAGCCTCAACCCGTACCTGTCAAAGTAAGTGCCCGCACACGTCCCCGTTGCTCGTTCTCAATTTCTCAGTGGGTGAGCGCTGATGATGAAAAATGGAGCTGCTGCCCGGTCCTGGTGTGGTAGGGAGACGGTTATAAATACAGTCATGAAGTAAGGTGGTCCCTGCCCCCCCAGGTGGACCATTCGCGTTCGCGTCACCAACAAGAGCAGCATCCGCACGTGGAGCAACTCTCGGGGCGACGGCAAACTGTTCTCCATGGAGATTGTGGACGAAAGCGTAAGTGTGGTTCTTGTCTTCTCGGAGCGAGATGTTTTTGAAGCGCGTCTATTAAATGGTCGTCGTCATTGTGCTTTCAGGGAGAGATTCGGGTGACCGGCTTTAACCAGGAAGTGGACAAGTATTTCGGACTGATTGAAGTCGGCAAGGTGGGGCGACCATTTGATGAAAGACCTGGATTTGATTTTGACTTATTTATTATCAATTTTAGAGGGTGTTACTATTCGAAATGTCTTTATTGTCATTGATGCCAACATAGGGAACATTGTTGACAAGGATGTGTCACACCAGGATATCCATATAATAAACACTTAAGTCAAGCCATGTTTATTTGTATAGCATTTAATCACAAAGAGTCTCAAAGGGCTGCACAGACCACAGATTATTGCAAACCACAGACTATTATGACAGCTTCCCCTGATCCAAAACTTACATGAGGGCAAATAATACACATATATTGTCAACATAAAATATAGGTTATTCATATGCTATAGAATAGAAGTGTATTTTAAGCCTAGATTTAAACAGTTTCATTGAGGTTGCAGATCGAATCTCAGGGGGAAGAGCATTCCACAGCACCGGGAATGGAAAACGCTCTCGAACCTGCGGATCTCTTCTTGGCTCTTGGGATCACGAGTAGACCGGCATTTTCAGAGCGAAGGCTACGGACCAGAATATAGGGGGAAATTTATTCTGAAAGATATGAGGGAGCAAGTCTCCATGCATGATTTTGTATAATACCAACAGAACCTTAAAATCACGTATTAAGCTAACAGGGAGCCAATGCTGGTCAGCTAAAATCGGGGTCGTGTGATCAAACTTTTTTATCTTAGTTAAAAGCCTCTTTGCAGCATTTTGTACCAGCTGAAGGCTCTTGATTTTGGACTCCGGGAGACCGGAGAGTAGGGCATTACAGTAATTAACGCGCAAATTATAATCTCCGCATCCGACTGAGACAGCATAGGGCGAATTTTAGCTATGTTGCGAAGATGGAAGAAAGCTGTTCTAGTAATATTCTTAACTTGTGTTTGAAAAGGCAGGTCGGGGTCAAATACGACTCCTAAATTTTTGATTATGTCACTTTGGGTGATATTACATTTATCAATGTTCATAGCAGTTTTTGATAAGTCACCAAATTTAGGTGGACCAATAAATAAGATAAACTTTTATATTTAAGAGTATTAGGAAAGATGGGCAATATTCACAAGGTATTGCTTGTAGCCTGTCCTAATATGTAAATGCATCAGAAAACTATTGCAATGACATTAGCAGCAACATTATGCAATTATAAGAATATACATTTTCTTACGGCTAGTCAAAATTCTATTTTACAGTCTTGCGTGGTTGTTCAAGGTGGCTGTTTAAAGAAAAAAAAACATTATTTTGAAAGGGATATTTCGTGTGTTTACCGGTGTTTTCAGTGTCACCATTCCGCCTGAAATAGTATTGGATAAAGTCCCATTGTGTGTGTGCAGAATAGTCTTTTGTTACGCCTAGTTATGAGTCATAAAAAGTATTTTGGGATAAATGGCCAAAATATTAACAAATTTTTGGAAACTCGGAATCAGAACAATAGTGCAATGAAAATGGGAAATAAAAGCAATGACATTCAGCTGCATCATATTTCAAAAATAATTTGAAAAATAAGATATACTTCGATACATAGGTAAACTATATATAGCCCATGAAAGGGAAAAACGCCAAATATCAAGAACTGGTCTAAGAGTGCAGGGACAAGGGATGGCAGACCTGGCTATTCCCAGTGGAGGTCGGGTGCAGGGGCTTCCCAGCATAGTCTGTATGGGACCCATTAACAGTTCTGTGAATAAGTGGAAGAGAGAGGAAGGCAGCTGCCCATAGGGTGGGGGAAGCCGTGGAGAGAGCCTCTTCCTGGCTCTGGAGTAGGAGAGAGGAGTTTAGCTGGGGACCAGGAAGAGATGGGCAGTGAATGGCCATCACTGATGGCCTGCCAACTCGAGAGCGTTGTGGTTTAGGGTTGAAACACTCAGTGACATTTGGACACCACCGGATGACATCTTCTCCTGGTTGCAGGCTACATTCACTGTTTGAGTGACTGCAAAGTGAGCACTGATTATAAGTGTATGTAATAGTAGTTAAATATATAATTTTTTAGTCTCGTACGCTTGTTAGGGTTGTGATGGTCCAGGGGATGAAACTGTCTGAGCCTCAATACTAAAAGTAATGCATTCAGGCTGTCAATTTTAAACCTGCTTTTATATTTAACAAATTTGGGGTTGTGATTTCCAGCAAGCTGCAGATTTTGGGGGGAAATAATATAAAATATGTTACTATCTAACTGCCTGTGAAAGAGGTTGGTCATCAAGTTCTTTTTTTTTTTTTTTTTGAGTTGAGCAATTTAAGAGGCCAAACTTTTGGAATAGTCATTTGAACCACTCCAATACATCTTGTCCTTCCTTTGGATCAGGTCTACTACATCTCCAAGGGCTCTCTGAAGGTGGCCAACAAGCAGTACACCTCAGTGAAGAACGACTACGAGATCACGCTCAACGGCGAGACCTCCATCATTCCATGCGAGGACAGCTGCGACGTCCCCGTCCTCCAATGCGACTTCATCTCCATCGGTGACCTGGAGCAGAAGGAGAAGGATTCCGTCGTGGGTGAGCGGACGTCCGCTGGCGTTAAGCCGATTTTCCCAGACCTGTTTGTTAACCGAAAGCCGCCACCCGTGCAGACGTGATTGGAGTTTGCAAGAGCGTGGACGAAGTGACCCGTCTCACCACAAAAGCTAGCCGGGAAGTGTCCAAGCGGACGCTGCACCTCATGGATGCGTCTGGAAAGATGGTGACGGTCACTTTGTGGGGTGAAGACGTAAGTCAAGATTCTCAGGGAAACCAACTTTCCTCTTACCATGTTTCAAGAAAAGATGAAAATGCCATTCAAACAAAAAATATGCTGAATTCTATCAAGTCGTGTTTATTTGTAAAGCCCTTAATCACAAGAAGTCTCAAAGGGCTGTACAGACTACCATTACACTATCCCCTGATCTCTCAAAATAGTGTTTTCATCTAATCTATAGCTCCTCTCATAATCGAGGTATTGATAAACTTAGCATCATTATGGGTTATTTTAATTTATATTTTTAGTGTTTTTGATTAAATGAGTTGGATCAGGGTTTTATGATGCCACTATACATCAGCCATAAGTGAGATGTAGATTTAAGATCGGGCCTAAAAAGATTTTGCCAGACCCAAACCGGGCGTTAAACCCCGAGCCAAAACAATTAATTGGATCCGTAAGACCGATCCTGAAGCAAGACCGAAATTCATATTTTATTTGTGAGGACTCTGAATGAGACGAGCTGATTGATGAAAACAAATTAAAGCCTGTCGTTTGTAACAAAATCTAAATTAAACAAGACTGTACAGTGGAACCTCGGTTCTCGACCATAATCCGTAACCCTGTTCGAAAGCTGATTTGTTCGATCACCGAAATCATTTTTCCCATTAAAAATAATCGTTTGAATCCGTCCCAACACCCTGAATGTTTACCTCGAATGTTTAACGTAAACATAAAGCTAACCCAGGCTAATCGTACGTTGGCGTCATCGTAATCTTCTGTACGAAAGATTACGCTAACATGAACGTGTAAAAATAAAAAAATCTGGTCGTTTACAAGTCATTCAGCACCCGGGTATCCACAACAAGTGGTGAGCGGTTCATTGGAAAGGGGGCTCCGTTCCAACACCCTGAATATTGGGCTCCGTTCCAACACCCTGAATGTTTACCTTGAATGTTCAACGTAAACATAAAGCTAACCCAGGCTAATCGTACGTTCGCGTTATCGTAATCTTCCGTACGAAAGATTACGCTAACATAAAGGTGTAAAAATAAAGGATAAAGAAAAGAATTCTGAATAGGATTTCTTACCTTTGTGGTGGTCAGCAGAAGGCGCAGGTGGACAGTGGGGAGAGGGATGGTAGTTGTACGCACTACTTTTCTTTTTTCACTTGTAGCAACTTTGCTGCTTGCACTGACTTTCTTCAGAGGCTTAATAAGGGGGTTAAATACCCGTACGCCGCTCAGCATCGCACCCTAGCGTATGCACTCACGCATTACCGGCGTTCGAACTCCGATTTTTTTGACCGAACAGCGACGCAAGAATTTCGAAAACCGAGGTTCCACTGTATATACTTTTACATCCCTTATATTTATATGTCATAGGGGTTACATTAATTGACAATTTTCCATCATTGATGAAGTTGACAAGATAATCTTTCGGCCATCCGTCATTTTGAAGTGTTGAAAATTGGGCCATTGACTACAGCAGCAGTATTTAAGATTGTAGTGCGGTTCTTTAATAAAGAGGCAGAGGGACCAAGAAGAATAATGCCAGGTGGATGAAAATCTTGAAAAAATAAAGGCAGCGAGAGAAAAGTCACGTAGATTGTCAATTTGGGTCTACGCAGTTTCTTGTGAACGCAAAACAGGTCCTTTTTATTAAATTTCGTCCGATTATGATGAGTGAGTACATCCCTACAATCAGTAGGGATTTATCCATAATCTCCCCAAAAATAAAACTGGCTCAAAAAAATCCAAGTCGGCTCCACAGACAAATTTAAGAAAGTCCTTTAAATCCTCTTCTGCTTTAATTATTACATATCAATAACACAACCTTTCCTGAATGTGAATCCAAGCTTTGATTAGGATTAAATACTCATCTATTGAGCCCCTTAATTTACAACTCCATCGACGAGATTGGTGCTTATCTTATCCCCCCCGCTCTAGTCTTATTATCTTTTCGTGTCTTCGTCTTGTGTTGGAACACCTCTTTGTAAATGTCGTGTTATTGAGCGATGTATATCTTTCGCTCCAGATGTGGACTTTTTACCTGCAGCTCGCTGGGACTGTGCTCAGTTTGCCCGTCTTTATTTGTTTAAAACCAACTTCTTGTTTGTTTGTTTGCGCTCATAGCTGCTGGGACCTGCTGGCGGCACACAAATTGGTTGATGCCAAATGAGTTTTTTTTATCCTGGCTAGATTTTAGTTTCTCACTACAGTGCTACCTCTACATATGAGCTTAATTTCTTCCAGGATCATGCTCGTAGATCAAATTTGCTGGTGTAGCGAGCTAATTTTCCCAATATTAAATAATTAGGAATTGATTTGTCTGTTTCTGAGCTCTCAAAAGGTTCAAAGTGAACCCCAAATAGCTATAAAACACATCTTCCGGTTCACTCAGAACACATTAAAATAGTATTCAAACATAAAAGAAAGTTATAAAATAAACGATATGAAAAATAGAGTATATAATGAGGGAGTCGCAGTAATAAAGGTGTGCGTGGAACTGGGGGGGGTGTTATGTGGTAGGGGTGATGGCGCACGATTTTTGATGCTACGTATGTAACTGCGGTGTACCCTTTCTACCAAGGATCCACATTGAGGCTGAACTGGATGATGAGGCTTTTATTTCAGTTACGTGCTGGAGACGGCAATGAGCGACACAACATACACACACCATGTGGTTAGCACCTCCGCTGGTTCTCAACATCTATGAGGGAAATTAACCTTTCAGTACAGTGCAACGTACAACAAAACCAACATAAATGGCAACAGAAACGAAAATAAATCCAAACAGCTTGACAAGATCGATTACATTACAGTATATGTTGCAAGATTTGTCAGTTTTGGTTTTAAATGTTGTTAATACACTTTTTGCGGAGCACCAAGAGATCGTGGCTTACCGTTAGCAGTTAGTTAGAGTGCTGAAGACTGCTAACAATATCCGCCTTCCGGTCATAAAATCAGAGGCTAAACTAAATCTTACCCCATACCAGCAGGTGGCGCTGTTTGACTCGTCATTGCAGGACACTTATACACACACTAATTTCGACAAAACAAAAGTTATTATTACACCCGTTACACTTAGGCACTTCTGTACACTCAAAATTAAAGTTACGTTTGTACACTTAAAATTAAAGTTACATCAACTTTAGATGAACGCGAACACACGAGTACACTTTTTTTTTGCCTGTTTAAGTTTTCATTCATAACTTTTTTGCCCCTTTTAATTGGACTCTCAATGCTATGTCGTTCTGATCTGAGACAAAAAAATATATCCAAGGAAATTTGTCTGCCTCCCCTTCAAAATGTTACAGAAGTGTGCACGGTGTTTGTACGGATGCTTGAAATGTTGAAAATGCTTGAATTTCAATGTTGTGTTTTTGAAGGATTGAAAAGTGCTTGAATTTTTGGTGAAGTACTTGTGAATACTTGAATTTGTTGTCATGTTTTTCAACAAGTGTGCTTATAAATGGTGCCGACCCTGCTCTTTGCTGACTTTGCTCTGCCATTGTATTTCTTCCTTCTGATAAACGGCAGCAGGCATTACTTTGGCTCACGTTGTCCTATGAAGCGTCATCGCCCGCACATCTAAACGGGGCACTTTGAAATTTTTGTTAGATCAATTATTACTTATTAACTATGGAAATTTATTGAGCCATGCAGAAAATCAGAATAGCGTTTCCTAGTGGTAAATTGTAATGGGAAGAACTTCTTGCATATGAAAATGTAAGCTGCATGATACTCATTTTACTCGTTTTTACCCAATACATATACATTTTCAAAAATATTTACACAAGTATTTTTTAAATCTACTACTATATTTGTTATTTACTCAAGATCTAAAAATAAAAATGTTTTGATCAATCACACAAGATGTTAAACATTGCTTACATTGCAGATGGATTGGTGGATCTGCAAAATACATGATACACGAGATTTCTTTAGAAGGGACTGTAAAAATGAGAAATAGCCTTTGAAAGCCCTTCAGTAGTGCTTGAATTTTGTTATGAAAGTGAAGGAACCCTTGTGTACTTTTTGTATCGCTCAAATCTAAGTTAACCGTATTGAGGGCTGCAGGGATTTAACTGGTTTTCTGTTTTGGTCATGCAGGCCGAGCAGTTCGACGGCAGCTCCCAGCCCATCGTGGCCATCAAAAGCGCCAAGGTTTCTGACTTCGGTGGCCGCTCGCTTTCGGCGTCCTTCAGCAGTACCTTAATGATCAACCCGGATATCCCAGAGGCGTACAAGCTGCGAGGCTGGTAAGGCACTTGGGGAAATTGCTTACCGCGTCATCCCTTGTTAACATGCGACATGGTGCTTTAAACGAGAAGTAAGAGACTCCTGATATTACATTTTCTTTTTTTTTTTTTTCCCTTTCCCTTCCAATTCTGCTTTAATGCCTGCGTATGGTTGGAAGAACCAGAAGTGTTGCATTTTCAATTCCTGTGTTAATACGAAGCATTTTCGGTTTTTCATTATCAAGATTTTCTTACCCGGTCGGCATTGTGCTGTGGTCGGGGGGAGGAGCGGGATTCGGTCCTGTGAGGCGTTGCATGGAAATGGGAGTAATTCTTTATCTGAGGACGCGCATATATTGGCTTTCTGTGTATCTGGGGGTGGAATGAAATCCATACTGATACGTCCTTGCAACGAGAACGGTACGTTCCAGCGGAGAAAGCTTGTGTGTGCTTCCGTCGTATATGTTTTCAAATGTGGAATTCATTGCATTCAGAGCAACTTGGCAAACAACTGAGGTGATCGGGTTTGAGATGTATATAATACATTTACACTTGATCCCAGGCCTTTATCTGCTTGATAACAATAAGTTGTGAGTTCGCTTGAGAGTTGAGAAGGAGGCAAATTAGGTGGACCTCCTAAATTGGACATCTTGACTCGTGTTAATTGTTCACCTCTCTCTAAATTGTAGATGATACTTTAAGGGGGTTGCACCACTTTTGATGTCCATGAAAAGGGCAAGCCAAATATTTTCTCTTAAGTATGTGTTAATAATGCCCAACAGAGTTCAAAGAGCCTGTATGGTTTATTTTTTTAACTGCGGCTATCTGATTGGGCTTACTTTTAGCAGAGTGGAACACATGCTTGAGTTGCATTCCAGTGGCAATTTGTGAGGCTCTTGTGTAATCCATGGCCAGGAGGATAAGAGTGATTCTGCAAAATCATGGTGGCCTCACAAAATATTAAGGGTGTACTCGCTTTTGTTAACAAGGGTTTAGCTACAAATGGCTATATTTTTTTGAGGCGGGAAAAATTAACACTGCTCTATATGCTTTACACACACAACATTTCATTGTGTCGAAGCGACGTTTCTTCGGTGTTGTTCAATTAAACATTATGATGAAATCTCTGCAGGAATGTGAGGGGTCTACTCACCTTTGTGACATACTATATATAGATTTTATGCAAAAAACATGTACCATTTCCTCACTGAGTCAAAAGAGGGGTGTACTCACTTTTGTGACATATCTTTTATCAGTTTATTCCTATTATTTTTGGGAATAATGACCTTTGTGAGGGGCGGCAGTAGCTCAGGAGGTAGAGCGCTCGTCTTGGGATCAGGGGATCCCAGTTCGAATCCCGGCTCGTCCGTGTTACATGTCGAAGTGTCCTTGGGTAAGACACTGAACCCCTAACACCCCCAATAAGCAGGTTAGCGCCTTACATGGCTGCAAGGCCGCTATTGGGAAATGTGGAGCACATTGTAAAGAGCTTTGGGAAGTCATTGACTTGAAAAGCGCTATATAAATGCAGATCATTTCATTAGGTTTAATGAATGGGGGTAGGGGGGAGTGCTGGAAAGTGAAATCACGCCTGTCCCTGCAGGTTTTTTAACATTTTTAATTGATAGTGTTGCATGAAAATGATGCACTGCATAGTCAACATAATGTACATGCTGCATTTTACCACTAAATGGCAGTATGTCCCCAAGAATACAAAGTATTGATACACATTCCCGAATTCCACCGGTGCGACCTCTAAAATCTACCGGTAGGTCAGGATCGACGCACCGCGCCCCCCTGGTCCTAAGTGTACCCGAAGGTCGTCAATCCCACCTCGAGCCGTAGACCGCTACCATCTCCGCTCCTGGGTTTAATGAAGTGCTTAAATTTGGATGTTTTAGCTTGCCCATGTGCAAATACTTTGGTTTTTCACTCATTACTACAAGGTATGACAAATATTATGGCACTTTACATTTAAAACTAAAGAACTCCCAGTGGAAAAGCAGTAAAGTGTTATATCTAATCCAGGGTTCCCGCGGATCCCTGAAAAGTCTTAAAAAGGCATTGAATTATTCATTTTTTTTTAAAATGAGGCCTTAATTAGCATTAAAATGTCTTCAATCCAAGTTTTAATTCTTATTTTCTGTCACAATATGGTTAGGGGTGACCCACTGTTTGAGAACAACTGTCTTAAAGTATTCTGGATGGACAATCTAAAATGATATTGTGTTAGGATGGTCTTATTTTGATTTAAGTATATATTCAAGTTGGATCTTTTTATGCCGGGTGAAAATTATCCGAAGTTTTTCTTTTGTAAAAGCAGAGTACCAAAACTAACGTACTTTTGACATTTTTGAATGTTTGCTTATCTTTTGTGGGGAAATGTAAAAAAATAAATAAAAAAAAAAAAGCAAACTTTCTTGTAGCATCTGCGTCACGGAATAGCAAAAAACAAAGTAAATGCTCACATGGCTAAATTCCAAATATCAATAGCATGACTTAAATGGGTTCTTTTAACTAGTTCCATTGTATTACCAATAATCACGGCAAAATAATACCTGAGCTTTTTAGTACATAATAGTACTGGTGTCCATAGATACCTGCAGCAGGAGAAGCCTTCTGATCTGACTCGGATACAGCACCTTCATCATCTGGGTGTCATTGGTTTTTTCGGTGTAAAACGTCATCCAGCTCTTCAGAGATGAGCAGGATCTCTGCATTAATACTAATACCATATCCTTAATCACTGGGAAAGAATGTTTTATTCTCAAATTTTGATTATCACTTTGTTTAGTACGCATTGCATCATTTGTGGATTTCATTTTTATTGTTGGGGGGGGAAAAAAATGGAGAGGGATGTGCGCTGCCAGGCTTTACTTGACAAAGACGCATAGCAGAAAGTGGTGCCCCGAAGACCCCGGTGGTTAAGGGATCTATGAACCGTGACATATTAAGTCAGGGGTCTAGAACCTTTTTGAACCAAGAATCATAAAAGCGATTTTATTTTTATTTTGAGACAGCCACACCATATATATTTAGACAACATTTTACAGAACCGCTAAACCTGCTCTCCAGACAAGAAAAAGATTCTTAAGCACATTTTATTTCACTGTGTGACTTTTGATGATTTTATAAAATCTCTAAAATAATGTCTCATCAATATAATTATGCCGCTATACTCCCTCTTTCAGTTAGTTGAATGTTAAGGCCCATTTTCACCACCATTTTCTTCCTAAATGATGGTTTCAAAACAAGGTAAGGTGAAAATAATTTGTAAAAGTGTCACAAAATACTGAAAACGGGGATATAAACATTTGCGTTCAAAGCGGAGTGCGCTGGTCGAGGCGGAGAAGGGAGTGAGTGTATAGCTCTGCCCATTCCTACCACTCACCCAATTAAATTGCTCTGGGTGATTTGCTAAAGTTTGGGGGTGTTTCCAGTTGGTTCTGTGGGTTTTTTTTCCATGAAGTTTCTTAACAGTGAACGTCAATTGTTTAATGAGCTTCCATCAGAAGGATTCTTTAGTGCGTATGCCCAAAACGGGGTCTGAGTGACACCTTGACTGTAAATTGTAATCGAGACTGTGCCCTCTATATACTGGACGGAACCATTTACCGTCTCAGTGTTGTCCCGGTTTTGCACGTGTCAAATTTGGCTTTGTATCTAACAATACTATAAATATTTGCACGAGTTCTATTTTATCTCAGAGCCAGATGTAGTCATGAAAAGAGGCATTTATGGCTTGCGAGCCATAGGTTCCTGACCCTTGTGTTGGGCATTCACGAGCCCTTTCATTGTTTTTGTTTTGGTGCACCGTTTACACCAGCTAGCATGGCATTTTTTTTCTTTTTTGCCACCCACATGCCAAAAATAAAAAAAAATAGCTTCTGACACAAGCGGTTAAAGAAATAAGGGTCTAAAGCCCCCCTTCAATTTACAGTCTGGTGCTCCGGCGCCCGTTTCATCCAGATGCCCCAAGGCCGCCGGGCTTTGTCGCGGTTCTAATAATCCCCGGTCTCGGCGCACTTTGATTGTTCCGTGATGGGAAACCAGAGAAGGGAGAGAATCAATTAAGCTCCCAATGACGCTTGTGACGATTCTTTACAATCGCGCTCTGGGGACGTCGGGTTATTTCAGTACGTCCCTCACAGCCATTATGCCATTGGCGTCACTCGCCGGCAGGACTTTTGTCTGAGGAATTGTCTCCGCTCAGTTGGTTATTGACTGAAACGCCAAGGTATTAGTGCTGCCGCTTAGCAGGCAGTCGAGTTGCTCCTGCTCATTACAAGAGCTCGTTTTCTTATTTGTCAGCGGGATTACTCGTAGTATTTTATCAATCGTTGAGGCTGGGCAAAAGGTCAGCTGGGCATTGTTAACGCATACTTGATATAGAAAATGATTTGATTTTAAACTTTTTAAGGGCACGTCGAACTACTGTCCCACCTTTAATTGTATCAAAGCGATAAAAGAATCCATTAATTTTGCATTAAAGTTTCCTACAACATAGTAGTCACCGTGGTTCATCTTTCTCCATAGTATGTGCTGCATTCAATTTAGTCATTTTGATAGTAGGGTTATATAGGAGCTTATAGAGATACATATAGCATGTGTCGCATTCATAAGGCCTATACCGTAAATTCCGGACTATAGAGCGCACCTGATTATAAGCCGCACCCACCACATTTTAAGAGGATAACCGCCTTTGTACTTACACAGGCCGCACCTGTATATAAGCCGCATGCGCCCACGTTAAAACATGTAACACGATCACAAAAGTAACCCATTGTAACTGAATATAAAGTACTCAGTCCAAAAACCACAGCCAACAAAATGAACGGAAAATGATACCGGTACTTAAGGTTTGATGCAGACCTGCAGAGTCCGGGTCCCGTTGAAAGTAATCCAAGGAAAAAAAGTATACTTACAAAAGTAAAGGTGGGAAAAATATATATCCACTATTGTCCGCTGCGTCCAAAAACACGTCTCACCTTTACTCCACTTCCCGTCAGCCCCCATTGTTTTCGCCCCTTCTTTTTGATTCGCCCGTGGAAAACATATCAGAATAAGTCTCTAAAACAAATGCATTACAAAAATATACAGTTGCAAATACATATTATACATGGTTACACATATTCACAAAGAAAGACGGTACACCGAGAGAGTTTTCAAAGCTTTAATAATAATAATAATATAACTTTCATCCCAAACCGTGACTGTGACAGGTAGCAACACGCTACTAGCAACGCGCTCGTAAAACGGTAAACGTGACTGTTAAAAAAATATACCGTACTTGTAAAAATCACGGTAATCTATCCTCATCTTCCTCCTTATAACTGACGCCATCAAAGTCGTCTTCCTCAGTATCGGAAAGAAACTTTGTCATATAGATGTCGTCCCACGCTCCCTTATTCCAAGACACGCTAGCAACACGCTCGCTAAGTAAAGTTTACGTGCAATAGCTGTTTCCTTCTTTATCGGATTGCTCGATTGCTGTTAGCTTGAAAGCTGCGTCATGTGCCTTTCTTTTTTGCAATTTGCATGAGGGTAAGTTTACGCTACTTTAATTCGTGCACGAGTTAAGAAGTTGCAGTCTTCCTCGGCGCATATATTCCAGCGGTCTAAATCTTACATTTTGAACTCGAGCGCCGGCTTATTGGTCGCATCACCGAATAAGCCGCAGGGTTGAACGTTTGGGAAAAAAGTAGCGGCTTATTGTCCGGAATTTACGGTATTTACCTTTTTAATATTTTTCACAACAAATTCTTTTTCTGCTGACCCCTGGTTTGGTCTGATGTAAAGTGTTTTTAGGACAGCCAACAATTTTACATTAGGCAGCAACACTTAATCCTATCGAGTGAGAAAGGAGAATATTTCCATTGTTCCTGACTGCATCCAACTCCATTCTTGAGGAAACTCACAAATGCATTGGTGTTTAATGCCAGCAGGGGGCAAGAGCGCATCTAGAAAACATTCCGTGTTTCAGCCTCACATACCGGCGCTGCATCCCCTCTGCAGCGTGTTTACTTCCACATGCGGATGGCGTCAAAGCCTCCCCATTGTCACTCAAGGCCAGACGGACGTGTCTTGTCATCCTCCCCGTCACTCATCCGCCGCCAAGAAGCAAACGAGGCGACTTTACCGTCTCCCGCTGACCCCTCGTGCTTCCTTATCACCCCACTGTTATTTTAGCCTGCTATCCTCACGTTTTTTTGTTGTTTTTTTTAGAGCAGCACTGCTGAATTTCTGGCCAGTAACTCCAATTTCCTATGCTTGGTTTTCCTCAGTGTGCAAGAGCAAACTCTTCAAAATTCAAGCTCGGCGGCAGCCTAGTGTGAGCGCACTCAAGCATGCAGCCGGCAGCTTGTCTAGGACGGCGTGTACATGAGATAAATGCGCCTCTGCTCTTTTCATGCCGGTTCTTGCGTATGTTGGACTGTACTCGGGAATGTTGCAAGAATGGTAATATCGTGATATTGGAATTTTTACAGTATATTGTTGTCATTTAAAAGAGCATCTGTTAAAGGAATAGATCAGTTTGAGGAATTATAGCACCCTCTGGTGCTCGGGTCAGGAACCAGTGGCTCGTGAGCCATATGTTGTTCTTTTCATGAGTTCAATTTGAGGAATTATAGCACCCTCTGGTGCACGGGTCAGGAATCAGTGGCTCGTGATCCATAAATCGCTCTTTTTACGAGTTCATCTGTCTCTGAGATTAAACATACAAAATACTTAAATTACAAAAGACCTTTTTTTTCCCCCAATTTCCCCAAAAACATGCTGACAACATTTTGAACAGTGGGTTTTCATTTTTTTAAATATTTTGTGGATTAAAAAAAAAAAAAGTTGATACGCAAAAAATAAAATGTATTGCTCTTTTTTTGTTTTAAGTCCAAATATTGTATGGTCTTCGGATAAGGTGGTAGGAAAAGAGTTTATACAGCGCAAAACCGTCCCAAATGTTGTGGTTTCCCGCGAGTTGTAGCTCCAAGTCATCCATTTCATAACTAACGGACCTGGCGTTTGCAAGATACAAGGTCGTTAGCTGTGGCTTCTGATGGTTGTTAGGCTAGCCGTTAGCGGTTGGTTGCTTCTGGTAACCGATAACAATCCCACGAAGCACCTGCTGGTGATCATTTCTTTGCGTTCTTTTGACTCTCCTTAGAGTCCGAAGTAATTGGTGAGTTTCTTTCCAATGTAACGCACCGCTAAAACATATGTGCCATAGCCGTGCGCAGTTTGTTTGGATTCGGCGCCCACCCGGGCTGTTAGACTGACGGCATACATGAGCCTATCACACCCGCGCATACAGTCACCTCAGCCTATCACGGCTGGGCACACAGTAAGTCAAAACTGCCCAAAACTGAGCACTCTTCTACAATGAACGATGTGTTTATTAATGATGACAAAGACAAAATCAATTTGTTTGAAAATCGGTGTAGTGCTGATCCAGAAATAACTGAAGCGCAAAGAAGCAAGGGTCTCCGTTTATATATTTGTATGTATTTTTGTTTGCTTAATGTCAAGTTGATTGACAAACACTTGGATTATTTCATTGTTTTATATTATAGAATGTTCTCTTTTGTGCACCATTTTTCTGTCAAACTTCAGTGTTCGAAAAAGAAGGAAATTGAAAATGTAATTTAAAAAAAATAATCGAACGATTTATCGATTTTGAATTAATGAAGAAAACTTTTATTTCGAACGTTAAAATAAAAACAGGACAAAAACAATGAGTCAACAACAAAATTATGTCACATAACATGTTTAAAAAAGGGGTAGTCAGAAGCAGATGCTTATTTTCCCTACCCTTTTATCTTCCCTATTAAATACATTTTACATATCGTCCTTTCCTCTTATGTCTAATATAACAAATCTCATGGATATACTTATTACATAGGTCAGATATCAATAATTATAATGATTACCATAATCACATTTTATACACAAATCTTCGTAATACCATCCCTCAACGTCATAATGCGCCTAGATACCAAATGTCACTGCGGCACCAATGATAATAACAATAAAAATAAACATAATATTTATAATAACAGTTCTGATACAATAATAGCATCAATAACAACAAGTTAACCATAGTTTTTAACGCAGTATTTCCAATCTCCCTCATATCCTATTTTCTTCATCCCTGTATTCCGCCAGTAATGCTTTTTTGTATTTAAATTTGAACACATGGATAATTGGACATTGTTTGATCTCATCTTGTAAATTATTCCAAAGTTTGACTCCACACACAGACATACTTTTCCTGGTTGTTCTCACCTTTGGGATTTTGAATTCACTACAGCCCCTCAAGTTATAATTTCCCTCTTTCCGAGTGAATTATTTTTGTATGTTTTCTGGCACTATGTTTTTGTTGACCTTAAATAACAGTTGTTGTTGATTTTGAAAATAATCGCTAGCTGCAAACCTGAAATAATCATTCGTTTCAGCCTTACAAAATTCAGAATTGCCATTAAGTGACTCATCATTAGATCACGCAAGTGTACATGATAGTGACTTCAACCTGCAAAGTTCCCAAATATATGACGGCGCAGTCTATAACGGTAGCTTTACGGCGATAACGCGATGTCCACGTTCACACGCGTGTCTGACTACCCGCAAACCATGCGCTGGAGTTTCTTGACAGCTGCACGTTCTCCGCCGAAGCTAATTTGTTTCGAGGCCGCCAATGCGTGACTGCGGCCATTTGTTCTCCACACTTCCTATTGTCTGATATAAAGAATGTGCAGCCTGGACGCTGATACTATCCGTTGTTTGCGTTTTATCAAGAGGCTTGTAATCCAGAGCCTCTGTATCTTGTCTTTGTCTATTATTCGTTTTTTAAATCTGGCGGGAACAAAGTTTGAAATGGTTGTGATTTTGAATCTAAGGGAATACTATAAACCCCTCTCCAACCTCTTTCAAGCTTAGAGCTACTTTTTGTTTCAATAGCGCAAAGGGCACTCACTTTCCTACAAACTTCTAGGATAACGTATGTTATTACCAAATCTGTCTTATATGTCTTAATGAGTTTAAGAAGTTGGCAAAGCTGCCATTTCAATGCACTAATTCTTCTGACTATAGTGGCTCCGCCCCCGGTCTCTTATCCAACCAAAATTCTATCTATCTCCATCTGGCTATCTATCTACCTTGGTCATATCCCTCAAGAGGGGTGACCGACAGCAAGACAAACACATACACATAGCAGCAGTAGCTCAGGAGGTAGAGCGCTCGTCATGGGATCCCAGTTCGAATCCCGGCTCGTCCGTGTTACATGTATGTCAAAGTGTCCTTGGGTAAGACACTGAACCCCAATAAGCAGGTTAGCGCCTTACATGGCTTCAAGGCCGCTATTGGGAGATGTGGAGCACATTGTAAAGCGCTTTGGGAAGTCATTGACTTGAAAAGCGCTATGTAAATGCAGATCATTTCATACAATAACAATGAAAATAAAAGGGGGAAATAAATAATAATAAAATAATTTTGGACCATGGCCAACCTAACACCAAACACGCAAACAAGTTAGGCACCTAAGTCGGTCATGCTTTCATCCCTCCAGATGAAACGGGACAGCAGAAAGCGGCCATGCCACTCGGGTCAGGGTGACACAACACACTCTTCTGTTCAACAGCAGGGCCCGACAGCTTTCACTGGTTTACCCCTGCTGCATCATACAGGTGCCCCGCCCATCCCTTAGAACGCGTCCAAACATCCCACTGTCCTTTTACAACACCTCTCCACTCATTCCTATCTCCAACCAAAATGTGTGTAATATTTCGATTAAAAATATGTATGATATGTATAATGTTGTCTGTGTATATATTTGGATAATATATCTGCCAGTTGTAATAGGGGCTGAAATCTTGTAGTTCTCCAAAAGTGGCTGCTTAATGAGTTTTGTTTCACGTTTTGACTACCACTGTCGAGAAGCGTAAACATCTTACGTCCATAAAATAATCTCACCAAGAGCTTAATTTTTGTGTGAAAGTACCCATGGTTTCACTATTTGTATGTAAATGGCAAAACTAGTTGTATACAAACATGTATTGTATAAAGTCTCTTGCAAGTTTTTATTCAAGGTCTCGAGGCCTTGACAGATCTGCCAGAATACTGATAGTTTTATCTTTTTCCTCCTACTATGCCTGACCATGAACGGGTTAAAAGGGGCACATTTTTCACAGATATGTTGTTTTTCCTCACCTATTTCTCCTATTCTGGAGGTTCTACTGGGCACACGCCCTGAATTCTGAACAAGGACATCATGCGAATCCGCGTGCTGTCATTCCGCAAGTCGGGATAACCCTGAGGCAGCTAAAAGTTCAAATAAAGCCCGCGTTAGCAGAATTAGTCGACAAAAAAGTGGAACATGGCAACGTGTGCGTCACCTTGGCAACACGCATCTGTATTAATAGGAATGCATTCATTTAGTCATGCCTTCAGGAGCAAGGCATGTATTTACAACCTGACCCGTGCGCTGTTGTGCCTCGCGGGCCGACACATTAGCAAACACTTTTGATCCGTGCAAGCATTTGAACCCGTCCCCTCCTCTCAAATCGCTGCTTTTTTCACCGCTATTCCCCTCCTGCTCCCTACCTTTTTTCTCCTGCTGTTGTCTTCTCCGGATTACGGGGGGACACTGTGCGAAAATGGGTTTTTTGATATGGCTGCAGAAAGCCCGACCCTGGATGACTTCGCTATCCCTCTTCGGCTGATTTATTTCGCCAGCCGTCTTCTTTTTCCACAAAGCCATCAAGCAACACACAAAAAAAACGAATGTTCTCTCTGCTACTCGATGGCGGAGCCCGTTGAAAGGCTTGTGTTTTTGTCGTGATGGATTGAAGAAGCTCTAATAGACACCGCGCGTCAATTATGCTGGGTTTTCACAACAGATTCGAGAACAAAAAAGCTGATGAGAAAACGCAGAAAGACTAAGGTTGAAATATTTCACAGATTTGCTTTGCCCTGTTCTCTGAGTTACCTGATGCAGAGGCTCATTTATTAATTTTCCCAGAAAGTCCAAATTATCATCATCCTCTAGCATCACCTTTTTATCTGGACAATAGTACAGACTTCTACTCCAAAAATCTGCTTCACCTTCCTTTACACTGGAGAGTAGCGTAGTCTTCTCCAGAAACTAGCATAATCTTACGGCAAAGACCAGCATCTGGTTGTATTTGCTAGAAACTACTGTTGGCTAATTCTGGGTTAGAAGCTAGCTTAGATTGTGCGCCAAAAGTTAGCTTAGTCATTCTCTTCCTTAAAAGCTAGGCTGTTGTCTTGTTGGCGTCTGCACTAAAAAGCTAGATTTGTCAGATTTGTCATGTTATGTGATTTTGTTGTCTTAAGTGAAAAACTAGCATTCTGCCACAGAAACTAGCATATACGTTTTTTATGTGAAAGAAACGGCACCTTTGTAGTCATTGCTGACCAATAGCATCAGCGGATTCTGTTTAAAGATAGCTTTTTCAGATTGTCTCCTCTACCTCCAAATATTTTTTTTTGGGTGATCTGCAGTAAAAGCTTGCACCGTCATCTTCTGCACCAAACGTCAGCTTTGTCCGATTCTGTGTTGAAAACTGACTGTCATCTTGAGTTTAAAACCAGAAAGGTTTTATTATTTGGCAGAAGCTATCGGTCTTTTATTCCAGAAACGACAAAAAAATAGATCCTAGTCTTCTGTGCTAAAAGCCATCGCATCTGATTCTGCGCTGAAAACCACCTTTGTTGTCTTCTGTGAAAGCTTGCTTCGTGTTATTTGCTGGAGAAAAGCCTGGGTTTTCTTCTGCACTGAAGGCTTACTTGCATGTTTGATTTATTTTGTGTATTTATGAGTTTCATCTTCTTCTGTGCTTCAAGCTAACACTGTCGTCTTACATGTGGAAGACTAGTATGGTCTGTGTTCAATGCTAGTGACTTGTTAGCGTCCTCTTCTTTGGCCCTCACCAACCCCCATGCTTTTTTTCCCCTTTGATTTGGCCAACCCGTTACATAAAAGCTGCAAGATTTAGGTTTCACAAAAACAGAAGGGACTTCCAATTCCTGAATTTACAGGATGTAATGTTTCCCGTACCATAGAAAGATTCTTGTGGGCTGCCAGGGTTTAACTGGGTCTGCCAGTTATAAAATTGTATTAAAATTAAATATTCTTAAATATGCATGAATGCAGAATTAACTAAAATAACTTATATTTATAATGATATAAATAATAGTAAATGACACTGTGTGTATTTGTGCTACATATCCGTCAGTCAACCCCTGCCCCCATGCTAACGCGGGTACTGTGGTGTTTGAGATTAGATGGTAAATTATGACTTGGAAAAGCGTTGCGTTTTCCCCAAGTAACAAAATGGAGGGGGATATATATATATTGTTCATTTTTTTTTAATGGATTCTGTAGGAGGTCAAACATGACACAAACTAACGTTGTCAAATGTGGTGAAAGTTCGTAGAATAATTCATTTAAACTGCTGAACTATGAGAGGAGAGGGAAATCTGCTCCTTCGCTTGTTTCTCTCTCTCCGGTCTTTCCTGTTCGAGCCCAGCGTAGTGAGAGCTTCACCCCGTTTAATGCGGCAGCGTCCCAATTTAACGCTTTACCCCTGCTTTTAGTATTTAAAGAGAGAAGAGGGTGCTGCTGTCCATAAAGCATGCACTGACTTGTTTGACATTTGCACAGAAATCAAACCTAAACTGCGTTCATGTGACTTGTTTTTATAAATGCATGCTAAAGTTTATTGCACACTCTTTCTTGCCAAGATGAAGGGTCATCATGCATGTTCCATTTTGTTGTTTTTACTAGTCTTCAAAATGTAAATGGCATAAAAAATTGTAAGTGCATTGCTTTAGTTTTATCAAAAAAATGAAATGTACTGTAGTGACGTTAAACTTGAGTAGTTATCCTGAAATAAAGTAGTCATGTGATGCATCTTTCTCCACAGGAAGCACTGCATTAAACTTAGTCATTTTGATAGTAGGCTTTGATTTTATCCATTCATTGTAAGTCTTGTATAAAGGTTTTCTTTTTTTGCGTCTTATATAGCTCTTTTAACATTTTGTGTTGCCGACCCCTGCCCTAGACTGTCCACCAACAAGGGTCTCACAAAATCCTATTGGAAACTCAATAGTCATTCTACATGTCGAGATTTATCATGATTGAGTAAGAGCTATACATTTTCGAAACCAAACCTTTTTTCATCTTGTGGTTGCGCAGGTATGACAAAGAAGGCCACGCCATGGAGGGTCAGTCTCTGACCGAAGCGAAAGGCGGCGGCGGCATTGGCAACTCCAACTGGAAGACCCTGAGCGACGTAAAGGCGGAGCACCTGGGTCACGGAGAGAAGGTACGAAGCTTCTCCTCTTATAATTACATCAGCAGCTCGTCCTTCACGGATGCAGACGTGAAGGCTGCCTGTGCCCTTCGCCGGTGTGTGGTCTCTCCTAGCGGTCACCTTGCCACATCGCACTGCCGATCCTTTCTAATCAATGAGTTATTAAATGGCGGCGACGGCCGTGGCATATACCGAAAAGGTTCCTGATCTCCTCTTCCAGCTCATTAATCCGCTGACTTCTGCGTCTGCCTGTTTGCTCTGGCTGAAAGTCACATTTATCTCTGCTATCGATTACAAATACCCTCGCTGTGCCCCCTCCCGTAATGAAATTACCCTCCGTGGATAAGTGCAATAATATGTGCTCTTTAATTTCCTGGCTGCTTGTTTGCACAGCAAGGGGAAATGCTTGCTCGCAGAAGTGTAGAAATGAACCGGAGCGGAAAATGACGGCCGGCTCTGAGGTTTTCGCAGGCGCCATTTAACCTGATTTAGCATGCTCGACGTGCGTAGAAATCACAAAATGTTGAAGGGGGATTATGGTAAGAAAAGAGCAAATTGGTAATGCAGACCCGTGTGCAAACATCGGTCTTGAGGTTTTGAAATCCCCATTTTAGATGTTTTGGACACACATCAAATGGCTGCAGATGATGTCTCTTGCATTCTTGTCAAAATTCTGAGACCGCTGCTGTGCATAAACATGGTGCAATTTCTTAATATGGACGGAAACAATGGAAATAAACCAGATTACCACTGGAGCATTTTAATTTTTGTAATTATAATTTTTACACTTACTTTTTTTGATTTAGAGGGAATGAATGTTACTTATATTATGTTTTAACTATTGAAAAATTGACATATTTGCTGAAATGTCTCTACTGTCGCAAATTTTGTGGGGGTTGACAAAATATTTGAACAAATATTTAATTGACCAATTAAATTGAAGAGACGAGTTCATATTTTTACAACCTCCTCGCTTTTTTGAGCACCTTTACGTCTTTAGATAATTTTATTGAGAAATTGGATAAAAACTCCTTTTTTCCAATCTAATCTAATCTGAAGGCATGGCTACAAAACAATTTTAAGTGAATTATTTTCAAGATTTTTCATATTTCAAGATACTTCAATCCAGACACACGCTCAGATTTAAGGAATTTACTAATCATCTAAAGAAGAAACTTGAATAGAACACAAAAAAAGAAAGTATGGCCGTGTGTAGGCACCGGACAGTATGTCGAGTACGTGCAGTGTGGTGAAAAAAGTACAGATACTTCAAATCTTAAATCTTTAAGAAAATTATGAAGTGCCTTCTTAATCGTCGGGATTACATTTAGTGCACATCGACGATCATCATGAGGACCTGAATCATGTGATGACTTTACTGGAAACATCAGGGTCTTAATAGTTCTTGCAAAGTTCATGCATCGGTCATGCATGAATTCAGTGTTCTTGCAATAATGTTATTTTGCAATCAAAGTGCCTTTGGATTTATGGAAAGCATCGTTTAGACATAAGAGGTATCACTGATATATATATATATATATATATATATAGAAACAAAACAAGCACCAAAGTCAGCTTGAATTGCATAATTTCTCAAAAGCAGTTTTTCTCTGAAACAAATGTTTTCAAGAAACTTGACAATGTTTAACCGTTTAGTTTACTACACGATGGTAAGAGCTAGACGTATCCTTTTTTTTTTCAATTGAAGGATGAGGGTTCAAGCTTTCTTTTGATGTTTCCTATGGCTAAATATTTACAGAGCTAAACTTTCTGTCGGCCACTAAAAATGAGTCAAAATGACAAAAATGCACTGGCATTCCCCATTTGAGAGAAACGCTGAATGAGATGAGTACATGGTCAATTCTTCCAAAATTATGTTTTGAATTAGCCTTTAATGTATACATGTAAATCACTTTGTGCCCTGACTAAACCTACTTTTATTAACACCTCCTAATAACATTATTAAAACATAGTAATAGCACGATAAGTTATTTTAGAAATGGTCCTTGCAAATTGTTGATTTAAAGGTCAGAGCTTTATTTTCATACCTATTTACAATAAAACGTGCTTGACTATTGCACCACTGCATTCTGGGTTGACAAGCATAAATTAGGGAGGGACTAGTTTATAGTACAAAACTGCAGGCTTTGACATGAGGTCTACTGGTGATCCCAAGAGCCAAGAAGTGTTCCGCAGGTTCGAGAGCGTTCTCCATCCGGGCACCGGTGCTGTGGCATGCTCTTCCACCTGAGTACCAATCTGCAACCTCAGTGGAAATGTTTAAATCTAAGATTAAAACACACTTCTACTCTATAGCATATGAATGGAATATGAGCTTGCTCTGTCCACTCCACGCATCGGCCCGGTATTGCAGTACCTCCGGGAACGGTGCATTCGCAATGATCGCAGCAAGGCTTTAGGGCTAGGACCTTAGCTTGGCCTTTTGGCTGAGAGTAAGTGTCCCAGCTCCCAGGCTTTGTAGCGTATTATGAACTGACCGATAACGGATAATGGATAATGAATAACGAAGATAGATCAATAACCCTTAAAAACCCCCATATGAATAACCTATATATTTTTTTTTGTTGACAATATCTCTGTACTATTTGTAATTGCAACATCCATTGCAGCCTGGTCATCCCGAAAGGGGGATTACCACATGTGTGGTCCCTTCTCAAGGGTTTTCATTTTCCTCATGTTGAGGTTTTTGAGTTTTTCCTTGGCCTCATGTGGGTTCAGATCAGGGGATGGTGTAATAATAGTCTGTGCAATAACCTGTGCAGCCCTTTGAGACTCTTTGTGATTAAGGGCTATGCAAATCAAAATGACTTGACCCCTTTGCAATAATCTTCCAAAATAAAGAATGTAGGGCAGCAACTACTGATAATTTGAAATTTTTTTCCCCAAAATATTGAAGTTTTGGACAGAAAAAAATAGTGCACAAAACAATAGAATAATCTGTAATATTAAAAAAAAAAGTCTTTGTAAAAACCAAAAGAAAAGAACAGTTAACACGAAGTACTGTACATACAAATGTATTCTATACACTTTTTGCGATGATCATATTAAATTTGTAATTATTATACTAAATAAAAGCAAAAGAGCAAAAAATATTTCATGTTTCAGTGAATGGTGACTTGTGAAGACTCATATTTTCTTCTCAAAAGGGAGTGCAGGCCGTTGGACCGTAAATGGGGTTAAAGCCCTCCTGTCTTCCGGAGGCTGACAGTGCTGCGTTAGCAGGCTCTGTATTTCTTTGCCGTCCATGCCGGCCCGGCCGTCCTGTCATGAGAAAGGCCTTCTTGTTTGGACAGGGGAGAAGGCGTTCACCCCGGCCTGTGCATGCTGACAGAGCGGCTGAGCCGAAAGCTGTCCAGCCAAACATTGCAGTCGAGGCCTCTGAAGAGCTCGCTTCTCCGAGGGAGTCCGCTGCCTTTAATTGCCTCTGTCACGAGTGTCGTCGCGGCAAAGTCACCTCCTGCCCCCGTGACAGTAATATGCCGCCTGGGCCACAAACAAGACCTCTCTCTTCTCATGCGGCCATGTGAGCAGTGAAAAAGTGGCATGTTCTATTCTTAGTCAGCGGCAGACCGGCTTTGACACGTCATTGAGGCTCCCCTCGCTTCTCCCCTCCGTTTATCTAAAACGTTAACGTGCAGCGTTGGTGCTAAATGCCACCTATGCTGAAACACAATGCCTGAAAAAATGGGAAACATGAGATAGGCCTCCGTGGTGTCGTTGCTTGTATTGTGTCCCCCAAGCGAAGCCAGTGGGGGCTATATTGGAGTGTCATCGTCTGTCGCCAGAAAGCAATTATGAGCTCGGAACAAAAGTCTGGTTTTAGAAATTGTGTTTGGGAACACTGCTTGAAACATTCCACCATGGGACAAATTTGACACTTTCGTATCAGAATTATTTTAATTTGATTGGAACGTTTTGATGAATTACCGTATTTTCCGCACTATAAGGCGCACCTAAAAGCGTTTATTTATTTTTTTCAAAAGCTGACCATGCGGCTTATAATACAGTGTGCCTTATATATGGATCAATATTAAGTCGCAAAGTCTTGCAACTAAGGCAAGCAGCCGCCGACTAGATTTTCTCTTTGTGATTAAGGGCTATACAGATAAAAATGACTTGACTTGACTAACCAATGTGTCAATCATCATTTGAATCAGTCACTATTGGCTGAAGTTATTCGGAGGTAAAGGGGGTGAATCCTTTTAATCATTTACAGGCTCGCATAGGCTAAAGGGGCGAAACAAAGCCTGCAATTGGCTGAAAAAGATTAATGTGAATCACACGTTGGGTTGCACTACAGCATAGAGAAAACGTTTTTAACTAGTCTGTATTTGTAAATATTTTACACGGTTGGATTTACTACACTCATGGTTGTAAGAAGACCATGGTTACGTATCATTATTGAACGTGATGGCTAGTTCTGAGCAATGACAATTTCCATTTTTCCAGGTGGGCTCAGCTCTTTAAACATTGTGCCAGTAAATATATATTTATATATATTTAAAACTAAGTTCTATAGAAAGGTTGTTGGGTTCTGTTTGTTTTGGAAAACCTTCATCAAACATCTGGGATGCACAAGGAGGACCAGGACATATGTCTGTGGCGTTTCTCATCTCATCAAATTGCTGGTTGAAGAACAATGACTTGATAAGATCTACTGTAGCTGCATTGAATGTCCTTCTCAGATTTTTTTCCATTTTTGCTCCCTCTCTTTTCACATTCATCTATTTATGAATGTGAAATCCATTTCCCCTCGCTTTGGGTATTTCCTACGTCGACGAGGGATGTCTCCTAAAAGCTATTTATGTGCAGCCGCTGTCTTGGGCTCGCAGAGGAGGCCAACGCTCATTTGCATCGCTGCCGTTCAGATTCTGCCGCAAAGAAACCGCACAACACCTGAATGTCATGTGCGCCTAGGTCATTCTTGGAGCATATACCGTAAATTCCGGACTATAGAGCGCACCTGATTATAAGCTGCACCCACCACATTTTAAGAGGAAAACCGATTTTGTACATACACAAGCCGCACCTGTATACAAGCCGCATGGGCCCACATTTAAACATGTAACACAAACACAAAATTAACCCAAACCCGACTTCATGTCCCGCGATTTTAACTGAATATCCTTCATTAAAGTACACAGTCCAAAAATCACAGGCGGCGAAATGAACAGAAAATGATACCGGTACTTAAGGTTTGATGCAGACTTGCAGAGTCCAGGTCTGGTTGAAAGTAATCCAAGGAAAAAAGTGTATATTTCCAAAGGTAAGGGTGGGAAAAATATATCAGATGAACACATTTACTCACGCAACTCCTTTTTCTTTAACCAACTTTTTACCCCATCTTCTTTCCATGTCTGTCCCTCACCTTTAGCGATCCCCACTTAAACTCGGCACCCCGCGTTTGTTCCGCCCCTCATTTTTCGTTCATCTGTGCAAAACATATGAGAATAAGTGTCTAAAATAAATACAAATAAATACATTACAAAAATATACAGTTGCAAATACATATTATACAAGGGTTACACATATTTACAAAGAAAGACGGTACACTGAGAGAGTTTTCAAAGCTTTAATAATAGTATAGCTTTGATAGGGCAGTTAATGGTAGCAACACTCGAGCACCGCTGGCGGCCGTTAGAAAAATTACATAAATTGGCCGCATCACTGAATAAGCCGCAGGGTTGAAAGTTAGGGAACAAAATAGCGGCTTATAGTCCGGAATTTACGGTAAATATTTTAGTTTTTCTTTTCCAAGTTTTCAACTGTAATACTTTGAATGCTCCCTGACAATCTTAGACCAATGGTGGGGATTTTTGAATTCCAGGGGCCGCCTGTCGATAGGCTCATAAGAGTCTCTGGAAACCCAGTCACCAGTTTTTGTCTATCTTTAGGCCGACTACTACACGTGCATCGGCACCATCGTGTACCTGCGTAAGGAAAACTGCCTCTACCAGGCTTGCCCGAGCCAAGACTGCAACAAGAAGGTGGTGGACCAGCAGAACGGGATGTTCCGCTGCGAGAAGTGCGACAAAGAATTCCCCAACTTCAAGTACCGCCTCATCCTAGCCGTGAGTGACTCGGCACTGTTGGGATGCGCATTCTTCTTTTTTTTTTTTTGTGTGTGTCAATTTGACGGATAAAGTGTAAAAACAGTGCAGAAATGCCACACATCCACATGGAGATAAATGAGTGTTGTGTTAAAAATGCAGTTTAAGAAAAATTCTGCCATGTGGATTGAGAGCGCAAGTTTCTGCCACAGAAATACGGATCCAGGAAAATATTTTGTTCTTCTGTCGTATCCGGCAAGCATGGTGGCTTTGCCTTATTTTTAGATCTATAGATACTGTATTCATCCCCGAAGGGAAATTCACACTTCCAGCAGTATCCTTGTGTTGAAAAATAAAATTATAAAATAAGATATAGAATACAAAAATACCCAATATAACTTGTTGATATATAGTATTTAAATAGTGCTACGTAAAATACACTCTCTAATAAAAATAGGGTAATATGCAAATGTGGGGCTGGGGTTTAATGTGGGCTTTTCCTCCCCTGGGTGGAGTTAAAGAGCCTCATGGCATGAGGAAGAAATGATCTCCTCAGTCTGTCCGTGGAACAAGACTGTGACAGCAGTCTGTCACTGAAGCTGCTCTTCTGTCTGGAGATGATGCTGTGTAGTGGATGTACTGAATTGCCCATGATTGACTGCAGCTTGTTCAGTGCCAGTCCCTCAGCTACAGTTGTCAGGCTGTCCAGCTCTGTGCCCACAACAGAGCCCACCTTCCTCACCAGTTTATTAGGACAAGAGGCATCATTCTTCTTAGCGTAACCTCCCCAACACACTGCCGCATAGTAGAGGGCGCTTGCTACAACAGTCTGATAGACCATTTGCAGGAGCTTTTTGCAGATGTTGAAGGACGCCAGCCTCCACTGCCGCTCCCTATACGTGTATTTTTGAAAAAATGTAACATTTTATGTCAATAAATGCAGAGTTAATCAAAGTAACTAAGATTTTTCATTATAAAAAGGATGCAAACGCCATGGTGTGTATTTGTGCTTTGCATACCTCAGTCAGAAGGAATCTTGGTCAGTCAGCCCCTCTACCCCGTGCTAAAGCACTGACTGACACTCTCACCCCCGCTTCCCCTCCCCTGTGTCTGGATGGCTGGGTGGAATGTAACATTGGCAAGTCTTAGCGACCAGATTTGAAAAAAAAAAAAAATAATAATCTTATTTTGGTCTAAAAATCCAAACAAACAAAATTTCAGTCCGGGAGAGCATTCCCCAGGACCTCCCTGCCCTGGTCTCACAAAACTCTATGGGAAAAACTGTTGGTAATATCTGAACATTCATATTTTTTATTTATTTGGGATGGAGTGATAATAGCAGGTATTGGTGCTGATACCAGGACATGAAATGTGCCTCCCAGTTTATTCATGTTTATGCATCTCAATCAGGCACTTGGAAATGAATGAATGAATGATTGAATGAAGGAATACATTATCAGCCTTAATTCACAGCAATTTTAGTGGGTTTGATTCCCCGATTTTTGGGGAAGAAAAATCAAATTGAACCCCTCGGAAGTCTTCTATTTTCCTTTTTACAGAAGAAAAAAAATTGGACACTTCTGCACCTTATGCAAAACAAAGTGCACTACTTAACCCCAACCACCAAGGTTGTAAATTTTTGATTGTATAAACTTGTCCAGACAGACCTTGGCTAAAGAACAGGACTTTTTTTCCTGACATTCTACAAATACTGGGCAAACAACTTATTCATCTCATCTCATCTCATCTCATTAGCTACACCGCTTATCCTCAGTAGGGTCGCGGGGGTGCTGGAGCCCATCCCAGCAATCATCGGGCAGTGGGCAGGGGACACCCTGAACTGGTTGCCAGCCAATCGCAGGGCACACAGGGACAGACAACTAGACACACCTAGGGACAATTCGGACCGGCCAATTCACCTGAAATGCATGTTTTTGGAATGTGGGAGGAAGTGCCCGGAGGAAACCCACGCAAGCACGGGGAGAACATACAAACTCCGCACAGGAAGTCTGGAGCTGGATTTGAACCCACGCAGGAGGTTCCCATGACATGAACTGTGCCGCACATGCGCTAACCACTGCGCCCCCCAAACAACTTATTAATTCATGTTTTTGTTTCTGCCAGGCCAACATTTCAGATTACGGCGACAACCAATGGGTGACCTGCTTCCAAGAGAGTGCTGAGGCCATCCTGGGCCAAAATGCAGCTTACATGGGACAGCTCAAGGACTCCGTAAGACCAGACTTTTCAGCTTTTACCCCGCGCCTGATCTCCATTGCCAGACTTGTGACAACCACGCGTCTCTTTCCAGAACGAAGTGGCATTCGACAATATCTTCCAGCAGGCCAACTTCAACACGTTTGTTTTCCGCAACCGAGTCAAGCTGGAGACGTATAACGTAAGTAACGGAGGGTTCTGCTTCCTTGGACGCGGCGATCCCCTTTAGCCTGTCGATGTCTTCTGGAAAGATAGGCACACACACGCCGCGCTTTGTCGCAGCCGCACAGATCCAGTTTTGTTTTGCGGCGCATAAAAGAATTGATTGGGCTGGGCTTCTGAGCAGGAAGCTTGGAGCACGGCCAGGAGCCGCTTCCGCCCGTGTCCGCACAGACCGGGCCAGTGTGCCAAAACTTGCCACTTCTCGAGCAGAGGCACCTGCAAAAGGCGCCTCCAGCTAGCCAGCCTTCAGGTTATGCCTCACTGCCGCTTTGCTGTCTTTTGCTTCCCTTAGATCAGGGGTTGTCAAACTCATTTTAACTCTGGGGCCACACGATAGAACAAACATTCTGTCTGGGGCCGCATTAGTAGATTAAAGAGAAAGAAAAAGAGATAAGAAATAAGAGAAAAAGGGAGGGAAAAGGAGAGAGGGCGTAACAAAGAAAGAAAAAGAGAGAGAGGGAGAGAGCGTGAGAAACAAAAGAGATAAAAAGTCGTGAGAGAGGGGGAAAAGAAAGGGAGAGGAAGAAAGACAGAAGGAGAGAAAAGGGAAAAGAAAGGGTGAAGGGTAGAAAGAGAAAAGGAAAAAAGGAAGTTAGAGCAAAAGAAGTTAAAAAGACAGACAGGGAGAGAAAGAGACAAAGGGAGAGAAAAAGAGAGACACAGAGTGAAAGAGACAGAGAGTGGGAGAAAAGAGGTGGAAAAGAGAGAGAAAGAAATACAAGTACAGTGTCTTTGTTTCGAGGCACCTGGCTTTGGCAACATCAAGTTGACATATTTCAACCTGCAGCTTGTTTTTCCTCTTGCGCTTCTCTGAGTGTTGTCCCGGATTCAATCCCTTAGCGAGCCTGATCTGGCCTGCGGGCCGCCTGTTTGACACCTGTGCCTTAGATTGATTGATTGAGTTAGGAACGTAATCTATTGTAATATGCAAATTTATTGAAGGAGCTGTACGGACCTTTTCTCCTGGCTTGTTACAACCTCTGTTAAGTTCTTTTTTTTTTTTGTGCATGTGATTTCTCACACTCAGATCAACTCTTCCTTTTTTGTTTTTCTTGGGGTTTGGGTTGGTTTTTGGACTGAAAGTTAAACATGCCTCTTTACTTTACCAATTTTCGTGCTATCTATCTATATATCTACCTACCTTGGTCATATCCCTCGAGAGGGGTGACCGACAGCAAGACAAACACATACATAAACAAAGAAAATAAAAAAGGGAAAAAGTAGTAGTAGTAGTAAAACACACACAAAAATGTTTGGACCAACCCAAATGCCTAAGTTCAGCTCCTTGGCACCCAAGTTGGTCAAGCTTTCGTCCCTCCAGATAAAACAGGACACAAGAAAGCGGCCATGTCGCTCAGGTCAGGGTGACAAAACACACTTCTGTTCAACAGCAGGGCCCGACAGCTTTCACTGGTTTACCCCTGCCGCATCATAGGGGTGCCCTGCCCCTCCCTTTGAACGTGTCTAATTATCCCACTATCCTTTTACAACACCTCTCCACTCATTCCTATCACCAACAAGAACTCTAGCTTCTACTATGTTAAGACCTCTTTCCTGCAGTGCACTCATAACACCATCCATCCACGTCAATCGCGGCTTTCCTCTTGGTCTCCTTCCATTTACTTCTGCTCTGTAGATCCGCTTCAACATCCATCCTCTCCATGTGTCCAAACCAACCGAGTATTCTTTTATCCACCCGCTTGCTCGGTTCCACTACTACTCCAGTTCTGTCCCTCACAATTTCATTTCTCTATCTATCCAATCTTGTCACTCCTAACATACTCCTCAAACACTTCATCTCAAAAACATTTAATTTCCTTCTCAAATCTGCGTTCGCAAGACGTCACTCTCAACCCCAATGCCTCCTACCCATTGTGTTTGCCCCCCCAACAGCTTTACTAAAAGTAAGATAAAAGACATAATTTTTTTTAAAGGCTCTTTGAACTCAGTTGGACATTATTAACAGAAAGAAAATATTCTACTTTCAACTTATTAAGAAAATAAAGTAAAGTAAATAGAAAAACGATAACAATGACCTGTTTAACTCTTCACAAAGGGGAAATTCTTAAGCATATTGTATATCATTTTTATGAATGGAATGTTTATTATATTCAAAGAACGAATACAAAAAACACATTTGTTGACAACATTTTGAAAAGTGGGTTTACATTTTTAGTATTTGTGGATACAATTTGCTACACATAATGAACTGTATGATAAGTACAAATATCATATGTCCTTTGGTTAAGGTGGTAGGAAAAGAGTTCTGAACATATGCTGTACAAGTGTATAGCATATAGTTGTCTCATCTCATCAGCAGCACCGCTTATCCTCAGTAGGGTCGCGGGGGTGCTGGAGCCCGTCCCAGCAATCATTGGGCAGGGGACACCCTGAACTGGTTGCGAGCCAGTCGCAGGGCACACGGGAACAGACGACTCACTCGCTCATTCACACCTAGGGACAATTCGGACCGGCCAATTCACCTGAAATGCATGTCTTTGGAATGTGGGAGGAAAACCGGAGTGCCCGGAGGAAACCCACGCAAGCACATGGAGAACATACAAACTCCCCACAGTAAGTCCGGTAGCTGGATTTGAACCCACACGGGTGGTTCCCAAAACCTCAGAACTGTGCCCAGACGCGCTAACCACTGCGCCGCCGTGCTGCTCGCATATATTTGTATGTATTTTTAATGATAGTCCAGTTAATCGACACACAGTTGGATTTTTTTTTTTATAAAGTATTCTGTTTTTTTCCCCCTGGATTATTTTTCTATCCGTCCAAAAGTTCGATATTTTGAAAAAGGAGGAGAAAATTAATTAAGCGAAAAAGTAATCGACCGATTCATCGATTAAAGAACAGGTTTGGGTATGGTTACTTTAACTGGATTACTTTCAATTACTTTTGGATTACTCCAATACCATATATGCTAATAAAAGACAAAAGAAACTAAATATGAATAAAATGACTACATTTTGTGCAGGCTTGGGGAGTAACGGAACACATGGAACGGAAAAAATGATGTTGGCAAGCTGTTTGGATTTATTTTCATTTTGTTTGTCGCATTTGATGTTAGTTTTGTTGGAGATTAAAGAGATCAAAGCCAGGAGAGAAAGCTTACCACGTGTTGTGAGTCATCATTCTATTCATATTCAGGGATCAGAATTTTCCGCGGATCCGCGGATTTCCGCTGTTTTTGAACCCCAAAGGCATTCCGACTTTTTCACTTTTTCTCTTGCGTAGCAAACAAATTCAAAATCCGACTGTCTCACTCTTTCCTTTATTGCTCTGGCGCACCCTGGCGGCCGTTAGAAAAATTAGCCGCATTGTTCCTCAAGCTGCAGGGACTGAACTGCATTTGAACTTATCTTGCAGTATTTACAAAAAATCAGTTATGTGGGCAAATTATTTTAATCTTCTAAAAATGTTACTTAAATGATAAATATAAGCATGGTTTTGGACAAGTAAATTGCCTAAAACCCAGGAGCGTGGGGGGGGGGGGGGGTGGCGCGGTGGGGGGGGGGGGGGGGGGGGGGTTTCTGGGGGGGCTCCGCCCTGCTTTATTCCAGGACCCTGGCTATTTCAGCTGAAAATGAAAATCTCCATTCTGATCCCTGCATATTTAGGTTCTTTTGTCTTTTATTAGGATATTTGGTATTGGAGTCATCCAAAAGTCATTGAAAGTAATCCAGTTAAAGTAACCCTACCCAACCCTGTTAAAGAATTAGTCGTTAGTTGGAGTCCTGAGGCATATATTCTTTATCCTCATTGAAAATTGCTGCGTAGTAGCACAAGGTTAAACCAGTAGGTGACTGTGTTTCTGCTCCCCCCCTAATGGCCAAAGCGACAACTCCTCAATTCCATTACAAAGCTATCACTGCGTAAAGTCGTAAAGTACACTCCTACATATTTTTTTATTTACCCCATAATTGTTTTCAAGCGTTTGAAAAAGGCATCTGACTGTTAATTAGTCCTCGGGCAAGTATTTGAGTCGTTTCGAAACCCCACGCCGCCTTGACTTGTTTTATAGCTGCCCTTTTCAAAAGCGCAACGTCATCACAACAAATGCGCTCGGTCAGCAAATCTGAAGGTCGTTTGATTCTTGGAGCCGACTCTACACATTTAAGAAATTGGGAATAAACAATCGCTAAGTTTGAAATCTGAGGCGGAAGTACAGTAATCCCTCAGTACCAGTGTTAGGTGGAAATCTGCTGCGCTGCACTGGGTGTCCTCGAATTGTGCCAGGTCTCCGCCATGATTTAAATACAACCGTCCTGAATGATAGATAGATAGATACTTTATTCATCCCCGTAGAGAAATTCACACTTCCAGCAGTATCCTTGCGTTGAGAAATAAAATAATAAAATAAAAGATATAGAATACAAAAATACCCAATATAACGTGTTGATACAGAGTATTTAAATAGTGCTACGGAAAATATACACTGTACTAAGAATAGGGTAATATGCAAATGTGGGGGTGGGGTTTAATGTGGGCTTTCACTCCCCCGGGTGGAGTTAAAGAGCCTCATGGCCTGAGGAACAAATGATCTCCTCAGTCTGTCTGTGGAACAAGACTCTGACAGCAGTCTGTCGCTGAAGCTGGACTTCAGGAGGACTAGACCTCACCCGGAACCTGTAACTATCAAAGGAGAATGTGTAGTGTTTGTCCAGACCTACAAATACCTGGGTGTGCAGCTGGACAACAAACTGGACTGGACTGCCAACACAGAAGCTCTGTGCAGGAAAGGACAAAGCCGACTACTTCCTCAGAAGGCTGGCGTCCTTCAACATCTGCTAAAAGCTCCTGCAAACGTTCTATGAGACTGTTGTGGCAAGCGCCCTCTTCTATGCGGCAGCGTGTTGGGGAGGCTACGCTAAGAAGGATGCCTCTCGTCTCAATAAACTGGCGAAGAAAATGAGCTCTGTTGTGGGCACAGAGCTGGACAGGCTGACAACAGTAGCTGAGAGACGGGCACTGGAAAAGCTGCGGTCAATCATGGACAATTCAATAGCGGTTCTCCACCAGTTATAGCTCCAGGTCTTCCGTTTTATGGATAATGGACCTGGCGTTGGTGAGGTACAGGCTCTGCAGGGGTGGCCCAAAAGAATTGTTAGCCGTAGAGGTAGGTCGGACCTACAGCCTGGCTATTGCCTTCTCTCCCGATGCCGCCTCAGTCCTTTCCCGAACCCGATAAACCACGAAGCGCCCGCTCGTGATCTTCATTTCTTTGTGCTCCTCTGCCTTTCCTGGTGATAGGAATGAGTGGAGAGTTGTTGTTAAAGGATAGTGGGACGTGTTCTAAGGAATGGGCAGGGCACCTGTATGATGCGGCAGGGGTAAACCAGTAAAAGCCGTCAAGCCCTGCTGTTGAACAGAAGAGTGTTGTGTCACCCTGACAGGAGTGACATGGCCGCTTTCTCTTGTCCTGTTTCATCTGGAAGAATGAAAGCATAACCGACTTGAGTGTCGAGGTGCTTAACTTGTTTGGGCATTTGGGTTGGCCATGGTCAATTTTTTGTGTTTTTTGTTACATTTTTCTTTTCTTCTTGTATACGTGTTTGTCTTGCTGTCGGTCACCCCTCTTTAGGGATATGACCATGGTAGATGGATAGATAGATACTTATTCAGAAATAACTTTTGAGCAAATTGAAAATACAGTGGGACTTCTCGGTTCGACGTTCGCGGCTTCAGAGCTTCGCTGTATGTAATGGTTAAAAAAAAATTATTTTTTTTTTTTTTGAAGGGGTGTTGCTACTTCGCAGATTTTCGCTTTTTGCGGGTGGTTTTGCTCCCCATTACCTGGGTCTAAAAAAGTAATAATTTTATTATTATTATTATTTTTTAATTATTTATTTATTTAATTTTTTTGAGGGGGCGTCGCTACTTCGCAGATTTTCACTTTTTGCGGGTGGTTTTGCTCCCCATTAACCGGGTCTAAAAAAATATTTTTTTTTTTTTTTTTTTTTTTTTGAAGGTGCGCCGCTACTTCGCGGATTTTCACTTATCGCGGGTGGTTTTGGTCCCCATTAACTGCGTTAACCGAGGTCTTACTGTATTGACTTTTGCGAAATGACATTGCCCTGCATGAAATCAACTTATCGAACGTTATCGTTATTTATCGTGGCAGAAATGAAATCAAGATCGTTTTAGTCATCGTTTTATCGCCCAGGCCTACTGCAAGCCATTGCTAAAAGCCCCTGAAATTCGAGATGGATGTGTTCAAATGTCTTCTCTGACCAAACATTTTGCATCCATTCTCCTCTTGCATCATAATAAGCGGGCAGCGTTGCGGCACGCTCCCTCTAGAACACGGGCACTAGATCTAAGGCTGGCCAGCTCGGCCGTTTTTTTAAGTGGCGAGAGGGATTAATGGAGACAAAACGGACACAAGCGTCGGGGAATAATGGCCATCCTTCGCCGTCTAGACGACTGCGGGGGCGCTGGTGGCATTTTGGCTCGCTGTTACATTAGCCGTGTCTTTCACATTCAGCACTTTGAAGTGGACAAATAGAACACCCCTTTATCAGTCACGCAGGCTCCATATTTTTTTGCCTTTTTTTTGTTATATCACCATGCGTTTTCATCCGGAGTGGTTTGGTTACATAAAAGGAATGTTTTTCGATGGTTTTGGTGAATGCCGCCTCAGTCTTTGGACGGCGCTTTGATTTACAAGTTTCATTTGTTTTATTTGTGTTGTGAGTTTATTTAATCTACTTACATAAGCCTAGGAAAAAAACCGTTATTGACGTCTATACCCGCCAATGGTCTTGGATGATGTAAGGGAAATTATACACGAACTGGTTTTGTGTTTGTACACTCGACAGCAGACACCTGTTGAGGTCTTCTTCCAATCGGACAGCCTTTAGAGCAGGGCTGTCTAACTCATTTTAACTCTGGGGGGCCACACGATAGAACAAACATTCTGTCGGGGGCAGGTCCAGTAGATGTAAGAGAAAAAAAAGAGAGATAAAGAAATAAGAGAGAGTGAGGGAAAAGGAAAGAGGGAAGGACAAAGAAAGAAAGAGAGGGAGAGAGTGTAAGAAACAAGAGATGAAAAGTCATGAGAGGGGAAAAAGAAAGGGAGAGGAAGAAAGATATCCAAAGAGAAATGGAAAGACATAAGGAGAGAGAAGGAAGCGTGAAGGGTAGGAAGAGAGAAAGAGAAAAGGACAAAAGAGGTTAAGACACAGAGTGAGAAAGAGACAAAGAGCAACAAAGGAAGAGAAAAAGAGAGACAGAGAGTGAAAGATGGTGACAGAGTGGGAGAAAATGGGTGGAAAAGAGAGAGAGAAATAAATACAAGTACAGTGTCTTTGTTTGAGGCACTATATTTCAACTTGCCGCTTGTTTCTCTCTTGTGCTTCTCTGAGTGTTGTCTCGCGGGCCGGATTCAATCCCTTAGCTGGCCTGATCTGGCCCGCGGGCCGCCTCTTTGACACTTTGGCTTTAGACCGTCCCTATTATGAATGCTGGATCTTGTTTGTTTTCTGAGAGTCTACTGCACCTACTGGTATTTTGTTTGTCATGTAACTATAAAAAAATATTCTAAAAACCGGGGATTCTGGTTAGTCACATTACACTGCTATTCTTTTGAACAGCGCTATATGATTAAATAACATTATAAATAAATGTACATACATGTAAAGGTAATTTACCTATGGTGCCAACTGAGCTAGTCCAGTAGAGTAGCGGGTGGATGCAGGTGGGGGGGAGCAAAGACTGCAATGGCAGATTTAGAAATGACATTGATTTTAAAATTTCCCCGCTGTAATGTTATAAACTGATGTGAATAGGTAATTTTTATGTCTACTTAAGCCTGAGGCTTGTACAAAAACAAAGTTGTGTTAACTTTTTAAATGTTCGCATACGGCTTTCAATCAGTTGTGCTCTGTAGTCCAAAATGTACTCATTTTGATTTGGTTTGCCAGGACGAGTCACGGATCAAGGCAACGGTGATGGACGTCAAACCCGTGGACCACAAGGAGTACTGCAAAAGGTTGCTTGTGAACATCAGGAAAATGGCTGCCAAGTAGAGTTACAAAACTATGTCCTGTTAGCGCTTCTTCCCCGTTTTTTTTTTCTGTACGTCCCCTTGCCAGGAATTTCCTTGGACTTGTGTTTCTATGAGCAAAATTTTTTTGAAGACATTGTAAAAACAATGCTGCTAGGCCACCTTAAGTCGGCCAGCTAGCGCTTCACGGCACTGTAGTCCTGGCAAGAAAAGCCTCCAACTTTCCTTGTTTTTTTTTTGTTTTTTTTTTGCGTCTGCCTTTTTGACATGCAAACGAATTTCGGTGATTCTTTAAGACTTTTGACTTTTTTTGTCTTACCAAGGGTGTTTTTTTTTCATGTTCTGTATATTGTTGTGAAAGGAGTCCTTGCTCCAATAAAAATAAAATACTTTCTTTCGGATTTCGGTGTAGCCAGATATTCTTTCCCCCCATTTATTTGTGCATACAGTGACAAATGAAGAATTATTGAAGCACCGTATGCAGAAGGAATTTGTTGAACATTTTATTCAAAACTGACTGAGGAGATCATTTCTTCTTCATGCCACAAGGCTCTTTAACTCCACCCGGGGGAGTAAAAGCCCACATTAGCATATTACCCTATTCTTAGTACAGTGTATATTTTCCGTAGCACTATTTAAATACTCCGTATCAACACGTTATATTGGGTATTTTTGTATTCTATATCTTTTATTATTTTATTTCTCAACGCAAGGATACTGCTGGAAGTGTGAATTTCTCTACGGGGATAAATAAAGTATCTATCATTCAGGACGGTTGTATTTAAATCATGGCAGAGACCCTGGCACAATTCGAGGACACCCAGTGCAGCGACACTGGTACTGAGGGATTACTGTACATATCCGATTAATTAAAATAAATTAAAACGTTCTATGTTAAGTTTTTCAGTGTGTCTGTTTAAGTCAAGTCATGTTTATTTGTGATACCCTTAATCACAAGGGGTCTCAACAGGCTGCACAGACTATGACAGACTACAGCTATTATCACACCATCCCCTGATCTAAAACCTACATAAGGGCAAGGAAAAAGCGACGGAGATAGAGATAAAGTTAAAGGGAGATAAAGATAGAGAGATAAGATTAAGAGCGACAAAGATAAGGAGAAATAAGAGAGAGAGAGATAAATAACAGTAAAAAGAAAAATCCAGTGGAACCTCGGTTCGTGACCATAATCCGTTCCAGAACTGTGTTCGCAAACCGATTTGTGTGATCACCGAAATCATTTTTCCCATTAAGAATAATGCAAATCGTTTGAATCCGTTCCAACACCCTGAATGTTTACCTTGAATGTTTAACGTAAAGCTAACTTAGGCTAATCGTACGTTCGCGTTATCGTACTCTTCCGTACGAAAGATGACGCTAACATGAACGTGTAAAAATTTAAAAAAAGGATAAAGAAAAGAATTATGAATAGGATTTCTTACCTTTGTGATGGTCAGCAGAAGGCGCAGGTGGACGGTTGGGAGAGGAAAATCATCAAAAGTTTTTCAACCTCTTCCAAAACTTGCGGCCGTTGCTTGCTAGCACTCACTCCCTTAGCCACATCACTAGATTTCACAGCCTCCTTATTCTTTAGTATAGTACTGATCGTAGATTTAGCCATGCTGTATTCCCTAGCAAGATCAGACACTCGCACACCTCTTTCATATTTAGCTATTATGTCTTTCTTAAAGGCAATAGTTGTACGAACAACTTTTCATTTTTTCACCTTCTTCGGAGGCATAATTAGGGGCTAAAACACTCCGTTGACCGATATTAAAAGCGAAAGCAAAAAGAGGCAAGTGCGCACGAGATAACAGTTGGTCACGAGGGGTGGGGGCGATCTACACCCGTACGCCGCTCAGCATGGCACCCTAGCGTACGCACTCACGCATTACCGGCGTTCGAACTCCGAATTTTTGACCGAACAGCGAAGCAAGAATTTCTCAAAATTTTTGGTCAAACTCCGATTTGTTCGAACTGAGAGGCGTTCAAAAACCGAGGTTCCACTGTATAACTGGATTCTGGTTATACCTGGAGTGGGAGGGGACGGACACCCAGCTGACGCCAGAACCTGTCGCGGCGATGACCTCTGCAAGGAAAAACTCAAAAACCTCTACCCAAAGAAAATAAACCTTAAGGAGGGGCCACACCAGTGGCCCCCACTTTCTAGGCTGCAAAAGATGTTGCATTGGGTATCAATACACAAAACGTAGTCAACATCTATAAAAAAACATAATTACCGTAAATTCCGGACTATTAGCTGTTACTTTTTCCCCAAACTTTCAACCCTGCGGCTTATTCAGTGATGCGGCCAATTTATGTAGCGGCGCTCGAGTACAAAAGGTAAGGTTTAGACCGGTGGAATATATGCGCCGAGGAAGACTGCAACTTCTTGGCTCGTGCATAAATTAAATTAGCAATAACATACCCTCATCATGCAAAATGCAAAAAGAAAGGCACATCAAAAAATCCACCATCACCAAAGGGTTCCGAAAAGCCGGTCTGCTGCGTGACGGAGAGGAGGGCACAGAATCAGGAGTGGATAAGAGTTCCAGCGACAGTGACAGCGCGAGGGAGGCTGCGGAAGCGTGGGACGACGTCTATATGACACGGTTTCTTTCTGACACTGAGGAAGACGACTTTGATGGCTTCAGTTCTAAGGAGGAAGATAAGGACGGTTTACCGTGATTTTTACTAGTACGGTATGTTTTTTTAACAGACCCCTGTGTTGCGACCGTGTTGCTACCATTAACTGCCCTGTCCCAGGCACAATTTGGGATGAAAGTTATTATTATTATTAATGCTTTGAAAACTCTGTGTACCGTCTTTATTTGTAAATATGTGTAACCATGTATAATATGTATTTGCAACTGTATATTTTTGTAGTGTATTTATTTGAGACACTTATTCTGATATGTTTTGCACGGGCGAATGAAAGAAGGGGCGAAACAAACACGGGGTGACGGGAAGTGGGGTAAAGGTGAGACCTGTTTGTGGACGCGGCAGACAATAGTGCATATATATTTTTCGTACCCTTACCTTTGGAAATATACACTTTTTTTCCTTGGATTACTTTCAACGGGACCCGGACTCTGCCGGTCTGCATGAAACTTTAAGTACTGGTATCATTTTCCGTTCATTTTGCCGTCTGTGATTTTTGGACTGCGTACTTTAATGAAGGACATTGAGTTTCAATCGTAGGACTTAGTCGGGTCTGGGTTAATTTTGTGTTTGTGTTACATTTTTTTTTTAATGTGGGCGCATGCGGCTTATATACAGGTGCGGCTTGTGTAAGTGTAAAATTGGTTTTCCTCTTAAAATATGGTGGGTGCGACTTATAACCAGGTGCGCTCTATAGTCCGGAATTTACGGTACTATATAAAATCGTGTGCATGACCGAAACGACGTGGCTTCCGATCTCAGCTGGCTGACGTTGACATGATTCAAGTATTGGTCCGCTGACTCATCCCGATTCGTCCTTCTCCCTCAATTCGCCAACGACGCAGCTGAAAAGGAAAGGAAAGGAAAACTATGAGGTAAGCATCAAATATAAGCGACAGAATACTAGTGTGTCTTAAGTCTAGATTAAAAAACTTCGGAAGCAGAGCGTTCCACAGCACGGAGAGAGAACGCTCTCAGGGCTGCAGATTTCTTCTTGGCTCTTGCAGTCAAAAGTTTCAGATCGGGGAATAGAGTAATAATATGTGGTCTGTGCAGCTCTTTGAGGCTTGAGATTAAGGGCTATACAAATAAACTTGACCAATATTTTCTGAGCTGAGACTCCACGTAGGAACATAGGAAAAAATCAAATCAGAGAAATAAGAGAGTGGGACGGCAAGCGATGCTTTGAGAACGAGGCCCTGATGACGTAGAAACGCTCGGTGTTGTTATGAGTTTTCTAGACATCGCGACACCCAGGGGGGGATTCATTGGCACGCCCATGGGAGGAGTCGAGACCCCATCTTGCAGGGAGACATGGGCCGAGAGGAGAAGGCTAGAAGACTTGAAGAGAGGGTTTCACAGAGACTCTGACTAATTCGACTACAGTGAAACCTCGGTTTTCGAACGCCTCAGTTCGAACAAATCGGAGTCCGACCAAAAAATTTCGAGAAATTCTTGCTTCGCTGTTCGGCCAAAAAATCGGAGTTCGAACGCCGGTAATGCGTGAGTGCCTACGCTAGGGTGCGATGCTGAGCGGCGTACGGGTGTTTTAGCCCCTAATTATGCCTCCGAAGAAAGTCAGTGCAAGCAGCAAAGTTGCTACAGATGAAAAAAGAAAAGAAGTGCGTACAACTATTGCATTTAAGAAAGAAATGATAGCTCCACCGTCCACCTGCGCCTTCTGCTGACCACCACTAAGGTAAGAAATCCTATTCATAATTCTTTTCTTTATCCTTTTTTTTATTTTTACACGTTCATGTTAGCGTAATCTTTTGTACGGAAGATTACGATAACGCGAATGTACGATTAGCCTGGGTTAGCTTCATGTTTACGTCAAACATTCAGGGTGTTGGAACGGAGCCCAACATTGAGGGTGTTGGAACGGAGCCCCCTTTCCAATGAACTGCTCACCACTTGTTGTGGAGACCCGGGTGCTAAATGACTTGTAAACGACCTGATTTTTTTATTTTTACACGTTCATGTTAGCGTAATCTTTCGTACGGAAAAGTACGATAACGCGAACGTACGATTAGCCTGGGTTAGCTTCATGTTTACGTTAAACATTCAAGGTAAACATTCAGGGTGTTGGAACGGATTAAAACGATTTACATTATTTTTAATGGGAAAAATAATTTCGGTGAGCGAACAAATCGGTTTTCGAACAGGGTTCTGAAACCGATTATGGTCGAGAACCGAGGTTCCACTGTAATTCGGCCTTTTTCGATAGAGTACACTTAGTGAAATTGCTAATGAAATTAAATCTGCCCCGTGTGCTGGGAGAAAGGGCTGATAAGATAATCAGCACTTCTCGAGGAAGAAACACTCGGGGATGTTTTGACCATTTCAGACATCCAGGCGAGGTGTTTGGACCCCACGTGGGGGTTTTCCTGGCACGCCCATGGGAGGAGCCGGCACAGCAGCTTGCGGAGAGACGCGGGTCGAGAGAAAAAATAGAAGGTGGCTCGATGGAGACTCGAGCGACACTAATTCGGCTAATTCGATGGAGTTCACTTAGCGAAATTATTTAAGAAATTCAATCTACCCCTTGTGAAAATGCCAGTCTCTTGAGATCTTTTCCATCAAAAAACGAGCGCGCAATGTTGGGTGAATGTAGCTTGTGTTCGGTTAATGGAGTCAGATAACTAATTCGAACAATTTGGTAAACGGTACATTTTAATATTCAATTCCCAACAATCCCCACCTCAGAATGGTTTAATAATGCAAACCTGGGGATCTACTTTATTAACTAAAATGCAGTCTGACCATCATCATCATCATCAGCCGTACCGCTTATCCTCATTAGGGTCGCGGGGGGGCTGGAGCCCATCCCAGCCATCTCTGGGCAGTGGGCAGGGGACACCCTGAACTGGTTGCCAGCCAGTCGCAGGGCACACAGGGACAGACAACTCATTCGCTCATTCACACCTAGGGACAATTTGGACCGGCCAATTCACCTGAAATGTATGTTTTTGGAATGTGTGGGAGGAGACCCACGCAAGCACGGGGAGAACATACAAACTCCGCACAGGAAGTCTGGAGCTGGATTTGAACCCACCACAGGTTCCCATGACATGAACTGTGCCGCACACGCGCTAACCACTGCGCCGCCGTGCTGCCCCAGTCAGACCCTGATTCGATAAATGCCGATTTTTACCATTTTTATTCATAAATGGCTAATATCAGCTGCAGGATGAATGAGTTAAGCACCAGAAATAAGAGGCAGTCCAATGGAATTTTACGTATCGGCCCCCAACGACCCGACAGAATAGTAAACATCGATCCCGACTGCCGGAATAAAAGCTCCCTGCTGGGCTTTTCCTGGACTGCAGCGACACAGCCCGAGTTGTAGTGTTGAGTTATTGTGCTCAAAGAGTCTCAAGCTGTGACCTTGCCCACTCTGCAGCTTGTTAAGCGTCCATTTGTCTTAAGACCAATGCGTCCCGCGGCGAGTAGAACCGGCAAGCCTCAGCTTTTAGATTTACTGTTGTATTTTTGACTTTGCGAGTGTTTACCTCCATGGTAAAAATATCCTCCCCTGAGAGAGTCAAACGCTGTATGGATTGAGGGAGTCGTTCAAAAATCCAGGCACGATGGTCCATGTCGGATTGATGTTGCATATAGAGGAGACCCCAGAGATTCAACGTCAATTTGTTGTAAGGTGGAGAGAGTTGCCTCTAAATACTAGACCAGGGATGTTTGTGCTTGTTTAGGGTGGTGATGGCTCTGGGAATGAAACGGTCTCTAAGCCTTTAAGTCCTTGCTTTTAGAGACATGTACCGTATTTTCCGCACTATAAGGCGCACCGGGTTATAGGGCGCACCCCGAAAAAATAGTTTTTGGTCCTATATTTGACATACATAAGACGCACCGGATTATAAGGCGCTACAATGGGAACGTGGACAAAACAGTCAGGTAGTTCAGTCCAACTTATTACCCCCTTAACATCCCGAAAGAAAGAAGCAAATACGTGTCGTAGAGACGTGCGGATGTGGTGTCCGTACGATGTCACTCAAATGCATCGTTCCATCATTCGGAAGGTTAAAGTCTTGGGATTCAAGAAATGCCAACCATTCCTTAGTTTCTATTTTCTTTTTCGCTCGCAACTTTACTGTGCATATGACAATAAACACTTGGAATTGAGTTTAATTTAAAAATAGACACTCCATTCCATCCATTATCTGCACCGCTTATCACAGAAACATCGAGTTCAGTCTGAAACAAGATACTGGGTAAATATATAGCCGGAGTAGCTCACCGAAGTCGTTGCTTTCAATAATAATGTGCAACCATGGTCCTCTTATATCCGTGAGTGTAGTAAATCCAGGAGAGTAAAATATTTACACATACAGAATGCTAAAACATGTTTCCTCTATGCCGTAGACAACCACACTTGCTATTCACATTCATCTTTTTCGGCCAATTGCAGGCTTTGTTTTGCCCCTTAGCCGATACAAGCCTGTAAATGATAAAAATGATCCGCCCCCTTTACCTTCGAATAACTTTAGCCAATAGTGATCGATTCAACTGATGATTGACACATCTTTTTCGGCCAATTGCAGGCTTTGTTTTGCCCCTTAGCCTATACAAGCCTGTAAAATTTACAGTGTAAATGATAAAAAGGATCCGCCCCCTTTACCTCCAAATAACTTTAGCCAATAGTGATCGATTCAAATGATGATTGACACATTGGTTAGTAAGATCTGCAAGAAAGGATGTGGCCAGGGCGAGAGGAGTCCGCAATCATGTTGAGGGAAGCTGATGATTTTCTGGGTTGTGTTAATGACTCCAGCAGCATAATGGTCACTGTGTTAGAAGTTATTTGCGCCGAAACTTCGGTACCCCAGGTAAATTACCTCATTACCAGCTCGGTGGCCTTGTGGGTAGGGCGCCCGCTCCGAGACTAGGAGGTCGCTGGTTCAAGCCTCGGCCGCGTCATACCTAAGACTTACAACATTGGTACTCATTGCCTCCCAACACAGCAGTTGGGTCTAAAATGGCGGCGCCCTGTTTGGCTGCGGCTGCATCTTCAGCGCATTAAGATTAGCATAAGCGGAAAGCTAACGGCAAGGTTACCATTCAACTTAGAATACATATCCGAATGTTAAAAATTATTCATTTCATAACTTTAGCATTTGAAATCGAACATAAATCTAAATTGGACTGCATTTATATAGTGCCCTAAAGAGTCAGAGATGACCTCGAAATCGCTTTACAATGCACTTCACACTTTACCCATTCGAACACCCACTCACACACCTATAGCGGAGTCGGCCTTGCAAGGCGCCTACCTGCTTATTAGGGGGATTATGGTTTTCGTGTCTTGCCCAAGGACCTTATTGGTCCCAAGAAGACTGTCCTACATCCTGAGCCCCATAAATAACTATATAAAATGAGATTGTTATTAAAAGCTAGCTCGGCTCAAAGAGGGGGCAGAAAACCATTTTATTTTTTGCTGTGTAGCACTTAATGCTAGCATTAGCAGTCCAACCTGTCATGATGACTAATTAGATTCACCTGTGCCTGCTCGTTTGGCGCCAGCTGCTGCGGGCTACCTGATTGGTTCCCCGTCCTACTTAAGCTCAGTCCTTTCACTCGCCTGTTGTCAGTCTGTCAGCAAACCTCTGTTTTCACAAGGCAAGCATTTTTGGACTCTGACTCCCGCCGGTCCCGTTTTTCCCTGTTTTTCACCCGGCCATTCCTGATTTCCCCGTTTGTCTCCAACTATTACCCGTTTTTTTACCTCAACCACATTTTTTCATCTCCCGTGCTGGCTAACGACCCGTTTTTTTACCCCAACCACGTTCTGATCTCTCGTTCCGGCTAACGACCTGTTATTCCGTCTACTACGCTACAATCTCCTGCTTCGGAAGATCCACTTCCGCACTCACGTTCTGATTCTGTGAGCGGCTTGCTTCCCACGTCCAGTGAGCAGCGGATCGCGGCGCTGCCTTTCCTCTATATCTCAATAAACTTCGTGTGATTAATGTACGCATTTGGGTCCTACTTCTGTTCAGGTCGTGACACAACCTAATTACTAACGTAGTTGGGGTTAAATCTCACGAGTTTAGCTTGGAAAGATTAACTCGAATAAAAGCTCCCTGCTGGGCTGCATTAAACTGAATATATGTAACTTGTAGTCATTCGTATAAAATCCTTTATAGTCAAATGTATAAAATCCTTTAATACGCAGGCCAGTTTCTTCCAATCATTTGAAATCACTGTATTTTTAATATCTCATGCTAATAAATTTAGGAAGTTAATAAAATAGGATTTTTTTTCTTTAACTATTAAAGTCAAAACCTAAATGTATGGATGTTAGCATTCTGTTGGGATTCAATACGAGCATGGAGGTCGATTTCCATACGAATGATTGATAATGGCACCGGGCCGTTTTATTTTGGTAGGAAAACCGAAACGGGGGGCTTCTGGAAAAATGCCAGCGGAATCCTTTTCGTATCCTCATTACACCGAAAAAGGTTTAAGAAAGAAATCGAAAAGAGAGGAAGCGGTGAATCTCCGGTACAGCCCGGGTAGAAATTGCCATTCCGGGGACGCCGCGGAATATGAGAATAACTTTGAAGTTTCGTCTTTTGTGGAGGACGTCAAAGGAGGCGACGAGATCATCCGGGCGTAAGTGACCTTATCTTACGGAGGAAAGGCCTTTAATAAAATGGCCGCTCGCAAAGGTTGCTCTTTAGGGGATCATTGTCTTCTTTAGGTTCACGCAAATGTCAAAACAACGTGTGATTAGACTACCGATTTGAGGATTTCACGTCGTATTTATTACACGGTGAGATGACGGTTAGCTGATAGAGTTTTTGGTCTCGGTTTAAACACTTTTTGGCTTTGTCCTTACAAGTGCACGTTATACGACTGCATTTCACACCTAGGCCTTCAGTCGTGCTACGCCTGAACCGGGGGCCTCTAACCTTAAGGGCTACTTGTTGTTACTTGTTAGCGCCCAGGGGCACCCAGTTTAATATGAATTTCTAAAACAGCGATTTTTAAATGTCTGAAATAACGTCTGCCCGGAGGCCCGGGGCGTGCATCTTTTACGTCGGGCATACAACTTATAAAACGTCTCCGCCCGGGTGGCCAACGAAAAAAAAAATCTTTCATTTTCTTTATTTTTTTTTTTTTAAATCAAACGTTTGCTTTATTTCTATTTCAAAATCTTCGGAATTTCGGTTTGTTTGACAATTTGCATACTTGGCAGCCGATCAGAAGCCTGCATCGAATAACTTTGTGCTTCCGGACTCTCCCGAGCCTTATAAGGTCGTGCGTTTGCACATCATTTTGCAAAGTAGAATCACTATCTCTATCTACAGTATCTATCTCTATCCCTACAGTATCTATCTATCTCTATCTCTATCTACAGTATCTATCTATCTCTATCTATAGCATCTATCTATCTCTATCTCTATCTATAGCATCTATCTATCTCTACAGTATCTGTCTATCTCTATCTCTAGCTACAGAATCTATCTATCTCTACAGTATCTATCTATCTCTATCTCTATCTACAGCATCTATCTATCTCTACAGTATCTATCTCTCTATTTACAGTATCTATCTATCTCTATCTATAGCATCTATCTATCTCTACAGTATCTCTCTATCTCTAGCTACAGCATCTATCTATCTCTACAGTATCTATCTCTATCTCTATCTACAGCATCTATCTATCTCTACAGTATCTATCTCTCTATCTACAGTATCTTTCTATCTCTATCTCTATCTACAGTATCTATCTCTATCTACAGTATCTATCTATCTGTCTCTATCTATAGCATCTATCTATCTCTACAGTATCTATATATCTCTATCTCTAGCTACAGCATCCATCTATCTCTACAGTATCTATCTCTCCATCTACAGTATCTATCTCTAAAGCTATCTACAGTATCTAAATCTCTATCTACAGTATCTATCTATCTACAGTATCTATCTATCTACAGTATCTATCTCTATCTACAGTATCTATCTATCTGTCTATGTCTATCTTATCTACAGTATCTATCTATCTAATGACACTGTGGTGGAGTTCAATTAAATATAGGCACACCTCCTTAATGCAAATGTCAACATTAAGCGCACAGCGCTAAGCTAACGTCGTCTCTTCAATCCCTAGGACGGAGTATTAGCCACATCATTAACCGTCGGGCAGGCCGGGGGGCAGCTCAATATTTGTAGCGCCGCGTCTCCACGGTATTTACGGGATCTCGTTTAACCTCGCGGGTTTAATTAATGTTATTTACGTTTTAGAATCAATAAGTCCAATGGAACTGCATTTTCCGGTTGAAATTACCTTTTAATTAGAGTACTTTCTTCACGTTAAAGCAGTTGTAACTATTGAAATATCGGAGTGAAGTTGGCTGTATTGCCTCCATATATATATATATATATATATATATATATATATGCAGGGTTGGGTAGGGTTACTTTAACTGGATTACTTTCAATGACTTTTGGATTACTCCAATACCAAATATGCTAATAAAAGACAAAAGAAACTAAATATGAATAAAATGATGACTCACAACACGTGGTAAGCTTTCTCTCCTGGCTTTGATCTCTTTGATCTTCGGCAAAACTAACATCAAATGCGACAGAAACAAAATGAAAATCAATCCAAACAGCTTGCCAACATCATTTTTGCCGTTCCATGTATTCCGTTACTCCCCAAGCCTGCACAAAATGGAGTCATTTTATTCATATTTAGTTTCTTTTGTCTTTTATTAGCATATTTGGTATTGGAGTCATCCAACAGTCATTGAAAGTAATCCAGTTAAAGTAACCCTACTGTTGGAATTTCTTGTTAAATCAACACAAACTTCAATTAATCATCTGACTCCAATTTGTGACCTTTCCCAATCACCACTCATCCAAACAATTTGCTCACGAGTAGATTTATTTCTAACACACAAATCACTACATCTCTGCACGCTTCTCCTTCTTCCGAGTTGCTCAGCAAAGCATCTCCTCCGCCACTTGGCTGGGTCCCATTGGTCTCCCGTTCCCGGAAGAATGGCGCGTCGACTCCGCCTCCAGACTGCTGGTCACCTCCCACTGCCTGAGAGCTGCCCCACGTGATCTGCTCCACAAAACTTTTGCACAAAACACAGAGAGTCCAACAGACAAAACCCAAATTCAAACTTCTATATTCCTTTATTACCCAACTCTGCACAGAACCAAGGACTCTTTTGTTATCAGGGTGCCAGAGATTGCTAGGACAACGGCATCTCTCGAAGGTTTGAAACGGTGACAGGCACCAAAGTAAGGATTAAGTTGTTGACCCCGACATCTCTGGTACCTACTTCGATGGAGGCAACTGAAGCCCCGGTTGCGCCTTAATGCCGTGGCTTTGTGCTCCCCAGGCACCAAATCTAATCCGGCGCAAGGGTGACATCTTTCTTAGAGCACTTGTTGTTTTTCCTTGTTTGGATTACCTTGAAGCCCCTGATAGGATCATGCGACAGAACCGAGAAATTTACCCCCCGATTCGGATCACGGTCGGGTCAAAAGAGGAGAACTGAGAACCGGGTGACGGTAACACCCACACGAGAACGTTATCTTCTCAAGTCAAGTCGAGTCATTTTTATTTGTATAGCCCTTAATCACAAAGAGTCTCAAAGTGCTTCACAGGTTATTACACAGACCAATTTTTCAGACCATTATTACACCATCCCCTGATCTGGAACCAACATGAGGGCAAGGAAAAACTCAAAAACCTCAACATGAGGAAAATGAAGATACCTTGAGAAGAGAACGTACATGTGGCGTCCATTGCAGACGGGGATGTGTCGCCTCAAAGCTGTGTTCTTACAGTCAATACCCGTATAAAATTAGCTTTTTACTCTTTAACCTTGGCTTGGCCTTGCATCTACTCCTTGTTTTTTTTTTGGGTGGGTCGAGTGAATTTGGTTTGGATAGGGACCTGGTGGTTTAGTTTGCTCGGTTCTGTGGTTAATTGGTTTCTCTAGGTTTGGGTTGTTTGGTTGCAGGTCAAATTGGTTGGTTGTTAAATTTGGATGAGTGTGGTTTGGTTTGTTGGTTGGTGGGTGGGTTTGGTTGCATCTGGTCCAATTGTTGGTTGGATAGACTTTGGCCTGTAGTTTTGGTTGGGATAGTTTGGTCACCCAGGTTGGTTGATTCTTAGGTTTGGGTTGATAGGGTTCTGTTGTCTGGTTGCAGGTCAAATTGGTTGGTTGTTTACTTTGGATAAGTGGAGTTTGGTTTGTTGGTTGGTGGGTGGGTTTGGTTGCATCTGCTCCAATTGTTGGTTGGTTAGACTTTGGCCTGTAGTTTTGGTTGGGATAGTTTGATCACCCAGGTTGGTTGATTCTTAGGTTTGGGTTAGTTGGGTTGATAGGGTTCTGTTGTCTGGTTGCAGGTCAAATTGGTTGGTTGATTACTTTGGACAAGTGGGGTTTGGTTTGTTGGTAAGTAGGTGGGTTTGGTTGAATCTGGTCCAATTGTTGGTTGGTTAGACTTTGGCCTGTAGTTTTGGTTGGGATAGTTTGATCACTCAGATTGGTTCATTGATTAGTTTGGCTTAGATGGGTTGTGTTGTTTGGTTGCAGGTCTGGTTGATTGGTTGTTTAATTTGGATAAGTGTGGTTTGGTTTGTTGGTTGGTGGGTGGGTGGGTTTGGTTGCATCTGGTCCAATTGTTGGTTGGTTAGATTTTGTTCTGTAGTTTTGGTTGAGATTGTTTGATCACTCAGGTTGGTTGATTCTTAGGTTTGGGTTAGTTGGGTTGATAGGGTTCTGTTGTCTGGTTGCCGGTCAAATTGGTTGGTTGTTTACTTTGGATAAGTGGGGTTTGGTTTGTTGGTTGGTGGGTGGGTTTGGTTGCATCTGCTCCAATTGTTGGTTGGTTAGACTTTGGCCTGTAGTTTTGGTTGGAATAGTTTGATCACTCAGATTGGTTGATTGATTAGTTTGGCTTAGATGGGTTGTGTTGTTTGGTTGCAGGTCTGGTTGATTGGTTGTTTAATTTGGATATGTGTGGTTTGGTTTGTTGGTTGGTGGGTGGGTTTGGTTGCATCTGGTCCAATTGTTGGTTGGTTAGATTTTGTTCTGTAGTTTTGGTTGAGATTGTTTGATCACTCAGGTTGGTTGATTCTTAGGTTTGGGTTAGTTGGGTTGATAGGGTTCTGTTGTCTGGTTGCCGGTCAAATTGGTTGGTTGTTTACTTTGGATAAGTGGGGTTTGGTTTGTTGGTTGGTGGGTGGGTTTGGTTGCATCTGCTCCAATTGTTGGTTGGTCAGACTTTGGCCTGTAGTTTTGATTGGAATAGTTTGATCACTCAGGTTGGTTGATTGATTAGTTTGGCTTAGTTTGGTTGAGTGGGTTGTGTTGTTTGGTTGCAGGTCTAATTGATTGGTTGTTTGGTTTGGATTGGGTGGGTTTGGTGGCATCTGGTCCAGTTGTTGGTTGGTTAGACTTTGGCGTGTAGTTTTGGTTGGAATAGTTTGATCACTCAGGTTGGTTGATTGATTAGTTTGGCTTAGTTTGGTTGAGTGGGTTGTGTTGTTTGGTTGCAGGTCTGGTTGATTGGTTGTTTAGTTTGGATAAGTTGGGGTTGGTTTGTTGGTTGATGGGTGGGTTTGGTAGCATCTGGTCCAGTTGTTGGTTGGTTAGATTTTGGCCTGTAGTTTTGGTTGGGATAGTTTGATTATTCAGATTGGTTGATTGATTAGTTTGGCTTAGTTGGGATGAGTGGGTTGTGTTGTTTGGTGGGAATTCTAGTTGATTGGTTGTTTAGTTTGGATAAGTTGGTTTTGGTTTGGCATCCGATCCAGATGTTGGTTGGTTAGACTTTGATGAAGTCCATCTTCCAAAACTAAGTTAAACTTAACTTACAGGTTCGGCTATTCGAGATAAATATCCAAGAGTCCTTGAGTGGGACACTGAAGCCCCTAATGCCCCAAATCGGCAGCTTGCATGGCTGCCTCTGGCTATTGGTGTGTATGAGTTTGAGTGTGAATGGGTGAGTGTGAAGCACATTGTAAAGCGCTTGGGAAGGTCTTCACAGACTTGAAAAGCGCTATATTAATGCAGACCACACACACTACACAATCAAAATGAGACAACAGCTTCCAGGAAATTCAAAATCAAGCCGTGGTTAACCAATCAATTTTCTGTTTAAGAAGTCTCACGACTCTATTCTTGGAGTTAAGTTCACTTCAAATCCCCGCCTTTTCTGCCATAAATACCAGCGTTATTAAACCTCATTACCAGTTGACCCCGTTGACTTTTGGGGGACAATTTGGAAAAATGAGCGGCAGATGAAAAACCTTCCATAGAAGGGTCGGAGGCCTCTGTCACGTCCACGGTCGGCGTTTGTGGCACTCGCTGACACTTACTTAGCGATGCCGTGGCACACTTGACCTGATCTCTGTCTCGGGGCGGCCGATAAAAGCTGCAAGACCGTTTGTCCCCAAATGCAACATGTTTTCCGGGCTTGGCGAGGGGGGGGGGGGGGGGGGGGGGGTTGCATCGCGGGGTGAGCCAACAAAACAATGAGATCATTCGGATAGTATTTTCTTAATGAGTCTTGGACTTAAACCCCTAAACTTCCTGTAATATTTGCCTCAAATCCCAAACCTGTCAGGGTTGCCATGGCGCCCAATTGGCCCCGCCCGTGTGGCGCGAGCTGCAGCCTGTTGACAGATTGGCTCCTGTCAGTATTTAAACTCTGTCCTGTCAGTCCCCTTCGGTCTGTCCGTCTGCGAATCTCTGTTTTTACACGGAAAGCCCTTTTTCGCCTGTCCCGTTTTTTTGCTCCTGTTTGGCTCCCGCTACGATCTGTTTTGATCTCGACCACGTCTGCTCTCCCGTCCCGAATTACAACCTGTTTTGATCTCAACCACGTCTGCTCTCCCGTCCCGAATAACGATCCGTTTATTTTATCTTGACCACGCCTACTCTCCTGACCTGGCTTTCAACTTGTTTCAGATCCCGACCATATTTTTGCTCTTCTATCCCGGCTACTGACCCGTTTTTTCCGTTCCGACACCGCCATCGCTCGCCTCTGAAGTGGCATTTCCGCGTTCAGAGCGACCTGGTTCCCATGTTCAGCAATCCCTGGATCTTGGGCGCAACCCCCTCCCTTTCTTCTAATAAAACTTACGCGAGTGGGTCCTGTTTCCGGTCTGGTCCTGACAAAACCAACCGTATGCAAAGTAAATTGAATGAACGGTTTGGAGAGACGCTTTTGATCTCTTTTGAAAGGTAACACTATGAAGATTATAAGGCGCTAAAAAACGTTTTCTCTATGCCGTAGTGCAACCCAACGTGTGATTCACATTCATCTTTTTCGGCCAATTGCGGGCTTTGTTTCGCCCCTTTAGCCTATGCAAGCCTGTAAATGATAAAAAGGATCCGCCCCCTTTACCTCCAAATAACTAGCCAATAGTGACTTATTCAAATGATGATTGACACATTGGTCAGGAAATGAAACGCCAGTATATAAATCCTAGCATACACCGGGGGAAAATCGAGTCAGCGGCTGCTTGCCTTAGTTGCAAGACTTTGCTACTTAATATTGATCCATATATAAGGCGCACTGTATTATAAGGCGCATGGTCAGCTTTTGAAAAAAATAAAGGCTTTTAGGTGCGCCTTATAGTGCGGAAAATACGGTAAGCTGATTTAGCGTTATAAAATCCTTCTGAATCTATTTTTTCTCAATACCAAATTCTGATGAAATAATACCAAGGTTGTGTGTCAGGCCTCAAAAGGCTTGCATCAATTCACCAATAGATTACTTTCCAATGTTGGCATGTTTCGAAAAATTCATTCCAAAGGGATAAAGGGCTTTTTTTTGTTGTATTTTTTTCCACTCCGGCAGCCCAAAGTGACCTTGGGTTGAATTTCAAGACGAGAAGATGACAGAAGAACTCGAACGGTCGTCTTCAAGTCAACCGTTTTATAGAAATTAGCTCTTAAATGGGACATCTTTTGTACTCTTTACCTCGAGACTAATTAAGTGCTAGCTATTATCACATTAAGCGTGCAGAACAGTTATCGCCCGGTGGCAAGAACAAAAAGTTCCGACTCGGTCGCGGGCGAGATGTTCCAGGCTTTTTCCGGAATCCCTCGCCCGACACTCACAAACTGTACCTGACACTCTTCGCTGTCACGCTTCCGATTTGAAAGTGGTTTTCGAAATCGCATTGGATTCTCACTTGCCGCCCGGTGTGATATTTGATTTTGCGGAACGGGGCTATCGTATAACATAATGGCACATCATGTCCGAACAACTGAGAAAGATATGTCCTGGTGGATTTTGACCAGATTTGTTCCGACTGTCCTAAGGACTGCCACATCATTTTTTGATGACGGTCAAAAGAACTGCGTATTTTGGAATAAAATGAGACGAGGCCTGTTTGCTTTTGTATCCCTCGCAAGTAAACCATAACATACAACTGTAAACATTAAAAGACACACCACACATTATCAATGACAATGTGGCATCATGGGTAATGTATTTCTTACGTTATTAAGCAACAGGGTTGGGTAGGGTTACTTTAATTTGATTACTTTCAATGACTTTTGGATGACTCCAATACCAAATATGCTAATAAAAGACAAAAGAAGCTAAATATGAATAAAATGATGACTCACAACACGTGGTAAGCTTTCTCTCCTGGCTTTGATCTCTTTGATCTGCAAAACTAACAAAATGAAAATAAATCCAAACAGCTTGCCAACATCATTTTTGCCATTCCGTGTATTCCGTTACTCCCCAAGCCTGCACAAATTTCATTTTATTCATATTTTGTTTCTTTTGTTTTTTTATTAGCATATTTGGTATTGGAGTAATCCAAAAGTAATTGAAAGTAATCAAATTAAAGTAACCCTACCTAACCCTGTTGCTTAATAACGTAAGAAATACATTACCCATGATGCCACATTGTCATTGATAATGTGTGGTGTGTCTTTTAATGTTTCAGTTGTATGTTATGGTTTACTTGCGAGGGATACGAAAGCAAACAGGCCTCGTCTCATTTTATTCCAAAATACGCAGTTTTTTTGACCGTCATCAAAAAATGATGTGGCAGTCCTTAGGACAGTCGGAACAAATCTGGTCAAAATCCACCTTTTCTCCCACTCTGTCTTTGTCGCTTTCACTCTGTGTCTCTCTTTTTCCCATCCTTTATTGTTCTTTGTCTCTTTCTCTCTCTGTGTCTTTTTAACTTCTTTTGCTCTAACTTCCTTTTTTCCTTTTCTGTTTCTCTCTTCCTACCCTTTGCACTTTCTTTTCTCTTTTCTCTCCTTCTGTCTTTCTATTTCTCTTTGGATTTCTCTCTTGTTCCCATCCTTTATTGCTCTTTGTCTCTTTCTCTCTCTCTGTGTCTTTTAACCTCTTTTGCTCTAACTTCCTTTTTTAATTTTCTCTCTTTTCTCTTTCTCTCTTCATACCCTTCGCGCTTTCTTTTCTCTTTTCTCTCCTTCTGTCTTTCTATTTCTCTTCGGATTTCTTTCTTCCTCTCCCTTTCTTTTCCCCCTCTCTCACGACTTTTTATCTTTTGTTTCTCACGCTCTCTCCCTCCCTCTCTTTTTCTTTCTTTGTCCCGCCCTCTCTCCTTATCCCTCCCTCTTTCTCTTATTTCTTTATCTCTTTTTCTTTCTCTTTAATCTACTAGTCCGGCCCCTGACAGAATGTTTGTTCTATCGTGTGGCCCCCGAGTTAAAATGAGCTGACATAGAGGGATTGGATTGTCACTTTTATTGTTTTACTGTTGACTCTTGTTGTGAACAAAATATTTGAAATACAGTTGCCTATTTCTACTTGTCCAGTGTCTCACGTCGTGAGAGGTTGACCTATTTATTTTACACTGCAGTGTTGAACCGTTTACTTTTGTTGTGTGAAAATATTCGAGGTACAGTAAAACATGGACCCATGTTATATCTCATCATCTCATCTCATCAGCTGCACCACTTATCCTCAGTAGGGTCACGGGGGTGCTGGAGCCCATCCCAGCAATCATCGGGCAGTGGGCAGGGGACACCCTGAACTGGTTGCCAGCCAATCGCAGGGCACACGGGGACAGACAACTCACTCGCTCATTCACACCTATGGACAATTTGGATCGGCCGATTCACCTGAAATGCATGTTTTTGGAATGTGGGAGGAAACCGGAGTGCCCGGAGGAAACCCACGCAAACACGGGGAGAACATACAAACTCCGCACAGTAAGGCCGGGAGCTGGATTTGAACCCACGCAGGAGGTTCCCACGAACTGTGCCGCACACGCGCTAACCACTGCGCCGCCGTGCTGCCCCCATGTTATATCATTAGTGATAATCATAATCCTTTTCATGGTCCGTATGGTACCACATTGCCTCCTTGTGGCTAAAACCATGTGCCTATATAAACTCAAGATTGCGTATTTTCTTCATTGGGAGCGTCCATTCATGCAATTATTAAAAAAATACAAAATCCTCAGAATAAACATCCATAATTCCGAGACCTTAGCAGCATAATCAATATTAAACTGCAATTGTGTCCGATGGGCATCATTATTCACTCAAGAATTAGGTTGGAGAAAGTAGAAATTCAAATATTCAGTCCTGATTCTCATTATTTCAGCTGTGCTGTATTTTGTGGCCTTAAGTGTTATCATATGAGTACTTGCTATAACCAGTTTGGGCAAAAGGTTATTGTAAAAAATACTTTCAGTTTTCTTAAGCGGGAAATTCCATCGTTTGAGCTCCAGTGCTTCCCGTCTACTAGTAAAACCATAATATCTTACTAGAACGGTTGGAAAAATGGATTGGTCTCTCAGGAACCATCCTCTTATGGTTCAGATCCTACCTCTCAGATAGGACGCACAGTTTTAAATATGGTAAAATGACATCTGAGCCCTTTGGTGTTACCTGTGGTGTTCCACAGGGTTCAGTACTTGGCCCCCTTCTTTTCAGCATTGACATGCTTCCATTAGGTGATATTATTTGCAAGTATAATATCAGTTTTCATTGCTACGCAGACGATACTTAACTATATCTTCCGATGGAGGAATCTGCTACACTAGACTGTGGAAATTTGGAGGCCTGCCTCACTGAGATAAAAGAAGGGATGTCACTCAACTTCTTGCGCCTTAACTCTTAAAATACCGAAATGCTAGTTATTGGTCCATCTATATGCCGTGACTTGTTCTCAAAACGGCTCTGAACATTGACAAATGTAATATCACCCAGAGTGACTCAGTCAAAAATTTAGGTGTCATATTTGACCCCGATTTGTCCTTTCAAACAAACGTCAAGAATATTACTAGAACGGCGTTTTTCCATCTTCGCAACATTGCTAAAATTTCTATGCTGTTTAATTCACGTGTTTGTTACTTCCCGTCTCGATGACTGTAATGCACTACTCTCCGGTCTCCCATAGTCCAAAATCAAGAGCCTTCAGCTGGTACAAAATGCTACAGGGAGTTTGGTAACTGAGACAAGAAAGTTTGCTCACATGACCCTGATTTTAGCTAACCTGCATTGGCTCCCTGTTAGCTTAAGATGTGATTTTAAGGTTCTGTTGGTAGTATACAAAATCATGCATGGACTTGCTCACTTATATCTTTCAGATTTAATTTCCCCACTTTGTTCTGGTCCGGAGCCTTCACTCTGAAAATGCTGGTCTACTAGTGATCCCAAGAGTCAAGAAGAGATCTGCAGGTTCGAGAGCGTTCTCCATTCAGGCCCTAGTGCTGTGGAACGCTCTTCCCCTTGAGATTCAATCTGCAACCTCAGTGGAACTGTTTAAATCTAAGCTTAAAACACACTTCTATTCTATAGCATATGAATAACCTATATTTTATGTTGACAATATCTGTTTGTTATTTGCCCTCATGTAGGTTTTAGATCAGGTGATTGTAATCTGTGCAGGCCTTTGAGACTCTTTGTGATTAAGGGCTATACAAATAAACATGACTTGACTTAAAAAAGACATAGGACGCCATTTTTGGTCGGCGCTTTTATGAACTACCTGCAACCATTGTCTGTGACTTATTGGTGTCCAGAATATTCTGTAAATAAAACCTTGAAAAAATCTGCATATCGATCCAGGGCAAGACTGCATGTCCATACAAGACAGCGACAGATTGAAAACAAATGACGTCGACAAATGTACATTAATCTCGCAATTTTATCCAGCAAAATTTCAGCATCTGTCACATTCTCTTCGTCCTGTAATTACCCTCTGCCATTTTTTTTCCCCAGCAAGTCACAGATGCGCCATTATGCGCAACGGTTATGCGCTAATTCAGAGCTCATTGGACTGCTGTCGTGTTTATCACTCGCTGTTATGATCGCTCATCACCTTGTTTGTTCGAGTTTACGCCGCCATAAATCCAAACGGGAGCGGTTTACTTTACGCTGACGATAAAAGCTGGCTCCTGTTAAGTTTTTTTTTTTTTTTTTTTTTTTTGCCGTCGCTTGTCTTTCATATTTAATGGAGCCGAGGTGCGCACGTGTGCCGCGACTTTAAAACATCTGACCTTCGCCTGACATTGCCGTGGTGAGAATGTGCATGGCCTATCAAGAGTGTCAGTGAGTATGGACTTTTCCTGGAGGAAACCCCTAAATTCTACAAACAACAAAAAGGTGAAGCAATTCACCTTTATTTGTATCGCCCTTAATCACCAAAAGTCAGACAGGGCTGCAAAGACCACTGTTAGAACCTCCCTCTATCTGAAACATGCATGAGGCCAAGGAGAAAGATCTATCTATCTATCTATCTATCTATCTATCTATCTATCTATCTATCTATCTATCTATCTATCTATCTATCTATCTATCTATCTATCTATCTATCTATCTATCTATCTATCTATCTATCTATCTATCTATCTATCTATCTATCTATCTATCTATCTATCTATCTATCTATCTATCTATCTAGACATCCATCTATCTATCTATCTATCTATCTATCTATCTATCTATCTAGACATCCATCTATCTATCTATCTATCTATACATCTATACATCTGTACATCTATACATCTATACCCCAATGGTATCTAGCTATCTAGCTATGGTATCTAGCTATGGTATCTAGCTATCTAGCTATGGTATCTAGCTATGGTATCTAGCTATCTAGCCATGGTATCTAGCTATGCTATCTAGCTATGCTATCTAGCTATGGTATCTATCTAGCTATGGTATCTATCTAGCTATGGTATCTAGCTATGGTATCTAGCTTTTTAGCTAGCTATGGTATCTAGCTATCTAGCTATCTAGCCATGGTATCTAGCTATGCTATCTAGCTATGGTATCTATCTAGCTATGGTATCTATCTAGCTATGGTATCTAGCTATGGTATCTAGCTAGCTATGTATGTATCTTGGTCATATCCCTCAAGAGGGGTGACCGACAGCGAGACATACACATATACAAAAACAAAAAAGGAAAAAGTAGCAAAAAACACAAAATTCTTTGGACCATGGCCAACCCAAATGCCCAAACAAATTAAGCACCTCAGCACCCAAGGTGGTCATGCTTTTGTCCTTCCAGATGAAATGAGACACAATAAAGCGGCCATGTCCCTCGGTTCAGGGTGACACAACAAACTCTTCTGTTCAACAGCAGGGCCCGACAGCTTTCGCTGGTTTACCTCTGCCGCATCATACAGGTGCCCTGGCCATCCCTTAGAACGCGTCTAAACATCCCACTATCCTTTTACAACACCTCTCCACTCATTCCTATCACCAACAAGAGCTCTAGCTTCCACTAGATTTAGACCTCTTTCCTGCAGTGCACTCATAACACTATTCATCCGTGTCTCCTTTCATTTACTTCTGCTCTGTAGATCCTCTTCAAAATCCAGGCTTGTCCTTCTCGCTAAAGGAGAAGAAAACAAAAGTATGAGGTCGGCACCAATCATAAGCTATAGAGTAGGAGTTTGTCTTAAGATTTTAACACTTCCACTGAGATTGCAGATCGAATCTTAGAGGACAAAACATTCCACAGCACCGGATGGATAACGCTCATGAAGTTGTGGATTTCTTCTTGGTTCTTGGAATCACTAGTAGACCAGCATTGAGTGGAGACTCTGAACAGGAACGTGCGGTGCAATCAAATTATAATGCTATGAGGAGGGCAAGTCCATGGAAAATTTTGTATGTTAGCAACAGAAACTAAAAATCACATCGCAAAGTGACCTGCTTATTGGGGGTATAGGGGGGTTCAGTGTCTTACCCAAGGACACTTCGACATGTAACACGGACAAGCCGGGATTCGAACTGGGATCCCTTAACTAGGTTGAAACTAGGTTACTCAAACAAAGTTGCAGAAAAATTGAACGAAAATGGCGCACTACTAAGCTGGAGGTTTTTCGACTGGCCTGGTGTGACAGTTTGCTGAAATATAAAGTAGCTCTTGCCTCAGCTAAAGCTTCGTATTTCTCTAAGATTATTGTTGAACATAAGAATAATCCAAAATTTTTATTTGACACAGTGGCGAAACTTACCAGACAACAACTTAACCCAAATGGTTGCACTCATTCTGCTAATGACATTATGGAATTTTTTAATAAAAAGATTTAACTAATCAGGAATGAAATTTTAAAAGAACGCTCTGTTTCCTCCTCCTATATCAAAGATGTGGAGGTGCTAGGTATGGACTGTGTCAGCGGTTGTTTAGAAACATTCTCCAGTTTCAATGAATTGTCCCTTGATAATCTAACACAGATGGTCAGTAGGGCCAAACAAACTACGTGCCTGCTTGATCCGTTTCCAGCTTCACTGGTGAAGGATCTGTTTGAGATCTTAGGACCATCAGTTTTAAATATTATTAATATATCGCTATCCTCGGGTATTGTTCCTGTAGCCTTCAAGTCTGCCGTCATTAAACCCACGCTTAAGCGACCTAACCTTGACCCAGAAAGCCTAGGTAATTATAGGCCAGTGTCAAATCTGCCATTTCTTGCGAAATTACTTGAAAAGGTCGTTGCACAGCAGCTAAATGACTTCATGTCAGAAAATAACCTTTTTGAAACTGTCCAGTCAGCATTTAGAGCAAATCATTCTACTGAGACAGCCCTTGCAAAAGTAACCAATGATCTCCTTTTAACAATAGATTCTGGTGCCTCATCAATGTTACTGCTGCTGGATCTCAGCGCTGCTTTTGATACGGTCGACCACAACATATTATTGATTCGTCTAGAACGCATTGGTATCTCAGGAACTGTACTCTCGTGGTTTAGGTCCTACCTGTCAGACAGGATGCAATGTGTTAACTATGGCAATATGACCTCTAAACAATCTAATGTCCCTTGTGGTGTTCCTCAAGGCTCTGTACTTGGCCCCCTTCTTTTTAGTATTTATATGATCCCGCTTGGTGACATTATCCGCAAGTATAATATTAGTTTCCATTGCTATGCAGATGACACTCAACTGTATGTGCCACTGGAAAAAACTGGACATTTAAGTTTTAGAAATCTGGAGGATTGCCTTACTGAGATTCAAAGATGGATGTCAAATATTTTTTTACGCCTTAACCCAGAAAAAACTGAAATGTTGATTATTGGTCCAGCTCACTGTCGTCATTTGTTTTCAAACATTACCCTGAACCTAGACAAATGTAATATCACCCATAGTGACTCGGTCAAAAATCTAGGTGTTATATTTGATCCTAATCTGTCGTTTCAGTTACATGTGAAAAATATTACTAGAATAGCTTTCTACCACCTCCGTAATATTGCGAAGATTCGTTCAATGCTGTCCCAATCAGATGCAGAGATTTTAATTCATGCGTTTATTACTTCTCGGCTTGATTACTGTAATGTATTGCTTTCTGGTCTCCCGATGTCTAGCATTAAAAGTTTGCAGCTGGTTCAGAATGCGGCAGCTAGACTTTTGACTAAGACTAAAAAGTTTGAGCATATTACACCTGTATTGGCCAACTTGCACTGGCTCCCAGTCCACTTAAGATGTGACTTTAAGGTTCTCTTATTAACATATAAATGTTTGCATGGGCTTGCACCCTCTTATCTCTCTGATTTGATTTCCCCCTATGTTCCTGCACGGAGTCTGCGCTCGGAAAATGCCGGTCTACTTGTGATTCCGAGAGCCAAGAAGTCTGCGGGCTCGAGAGCGTTCTCCATCCGGGCCCCGGTGTTGTGGAATGCCCTGCCTCTGGAGATAAGATCTGCAACCTCAACGGAAGTTTTTAAATTGAGGCTTAAGACACACTTCTATTCCAAAGCATATGATTGATGCCCACCTCGTATTCTGTTTTGTCCTGTCTTTTTCTGAGGCCTGCCTGGCTGATACGAAGGAGAAGGATGATTTGGGATGGGTCAGCGGACCGGGGTCTGACCTGCAGCATGTCAACCCCTGCATTTACCAGCTGGCGTCGTCGTTGATGTCATGCTCTTTCCGGACATTTTCAACATCTTACCTAGTGTTTACTATTCTGTGTACAGTAATGCTAATTGTAATTCACCCTGTTCAATCCTGGAAGGGGGATTACCACATGTGAGGTCCTTTCTCAAGGTTTCTCTTTTCTCCTCACACTGAGGTTTTTGAGTTTTTCCTTGCCCGCATGCTGGTTTGCTAGTTTAAGATCAGGTAATTGTGTAATCTTGTAACTGTAATCCTGTGCAGTCCTTTGAGACATTTTTGTGATTAAGGGCTATATAAATAAATTTGACTTGACTTGACTTGACTTAATCCTAAGACGAGTCTACCTCCTGAGCTACTGCCGCATCTGGTGAAGATGGAAAAAGTTATTCCTGTAATAATTTTTACATGTAACTGTCAACTTATGTTATTGCTTTGCCATCAGATAGAATTATGTGCGCCGGCCCTTTAAGAAAATAGTGAGTGGAAGTTAGAGGGCAGTGCCATTCAGGCACAGGAAACAGACAGACGTGTTTAACTGTTTGATTCTGAAAGTAAGTATGAAAGTAATAATATGATGTTAAGGTTGGAAATAATACATTTAATGTTTCTTGCTGCCACATTTGAAAGCGTAGTTTTCTCTGATCGTTGTTTTAGTCACGTGACTTTTTGTTGCGCTAGCGCGACATGCTATCATCATTACCGAGGCATGTTTTGCCTAAAATGTTTTGTATCGTTTTTACTAAAGAAGGATCATGGTTTCTGATCTAGTCCTTCGCGGGTGAGGAGAGTGAGGCGTTTTATCGGTCAACAGGAAACCGCAACTTTTCTGCTTGCCTGCATTCGCACATTTTTGTGTTATCAGCCAATTCTCAAAGTTTCTCTTCATTTTATTTTGAGGCGTTGTATAGGTCAACAGGAAACCACAACTTCAGTTTTCTGCTTGTCTATGTTCGCACATTTTTGTGTTATCAGCCAATTCTCAAAGTTTCTGTTCGTTTTTTTGGAGGCGTTGTATAGGCCAACAGGAAACCACAACTTCAGTTTTCTGCTTGTCTATGTTCGCACATTTTTGTGTTATCAGCCAATTCTCAAAGTTTCTGTTTTTTTTTTGAGGCGTTGTATAGGTCAACAGGAAACCACAACTTCAGTTTTCTGCTTGTCTATGTTTGCACATTTTTGTGTTATCAGCCAATTCTCAAAGTTTCTGTTCGTTTTTTTTTTAGGCGTTGTATAGGCCAACAGGAAACCACAACTTCAGTTTGCTGCTTGTCTATGTTTGCACATTTTTGTGTTATCAGCCAATTCTCAAAGTTTCAGTTCCCTGTTCGCACCTTGGCGTCCTGGTTTCTTGACATCATGCTGGACTTTGTTCCTTTGCTTCCTGACATTAGTCTGAACCTGTAGCCTGCATTGAAAATATCCGTTTATAATAAAAGGTGATAGACAATGTACGATAGGTCTACAATACCTGCCATATAAAAACGGGTCAAAACCATCCAGGCGTCTGTGACTTTTGTGTGGAGGTGTTTAATGGCTGCATAGTGGAAAAGGTTTCCATGAGGCCAGAACACCTTACCTTTTGAGTGAGTCACTCTGAGTCATATTCCATTTGTCAAGGTTCAGAGCAATGTTCGAGAACAAGTTACAACAATGAGCTGAATCAGTGTTTTAAGGGTTAAGACGCAAACAATTAATTGGCATTTATCTTTTGATCTCAGTGAAGCAGGTCTCCAGATTATCAAAATTTTATTGAGCAGTTTCCTCAAATAGCAGATGCAGTTGAGTGTCATCCGCATAGCAATGAAAACGAATGTTATACTTGTGAATAATATCACCAAACAGGAGGGGGCCAACTACTGAGCCCTGCAGAACACCAAAAAGCTTGGAGGTCATATTCCCGTATCTACCGCAGTGCGCCCTGTTTGAGAGGTAAACCATTAAGGTACTGTTCCTGAGAAGTCAATCAATTGTTCCAGCTGATCAAGTCATATGTTGCGGCCCACGGTTTCAAAAGCAGCGCTGACATTCAGCAGGAGGCACCAGAATCAATTGCCCAGAGAAGTTCATTGGTTACTTTAACCAGGACTGTCTCAGCAGAGTGATTATCCCTGAATCCTGATTGTATACATGTAACTGTGGTGTACCTGGCCCACCAAGGATCCACGTTCAGGCTGGACTGGAGGCTCAGGAGTAGCTCAGGAGTGCTCATCTTGGGATCAAGGGATCCCAGTTCGAATCCCGGCTTGTCCGTGTTAGATGTCGAAGTGTCCTTGGGTAAGACACTGAACCCCTAATACCCCCAAGAAGCAGGTTAGCGCCTTACAGGGCTGCAAGGCCGCTATTGGGAAATGTGGAGCACACTGTAAAGCGCTTTGGGAAGTCATTGACTTGAAAAGCTTTTCAGTTGACATACAATACAGTTCAGAAAATCAACCATTTACAATAATTTTTGACATACGTTTTAACAAGAGACTTCTTACAAGTGATCGTATAGTGGTTTTAACTTTTACAATGAATTCAACTCGACATATTTTTTAATCTGAAATTTAACCAACATCATCCTTTTTATATATTTATGAAAATAGAAATAATTACAATAACGAGTGTAAAAACGGGAACAATTTACCTGCCATGAGCGACACTACATAGGCACACCATGTGGTTAGCACCTCCGCTGGTTTTCAACATCTATGAGGGAAATTAGCATTTGTTGGGAATTAAATATCAAAATGTACCATTTACCAAATCGTTCGAATTAGTTATCTGACTCCATTAACCAAACACAACCTACATTCACCCAACATTTTATGCACGCTCGTTTCTTAAGGGAAAAGATGAACAGGAAAGCCGACATTTCCACGCGGGGGCAGATTTAATTTCATTAACAATTTAACTAAGTGCACTCCATCGAAAACGGCCGAATTAGTGACGTTGGAGTCTCTGGGAAGCTTTTTTCTCAAGTCCTTTTCCTTTCTCCTATTGGCCATCTTCCCCCGCATAATGGTGTGCCGGCTCCTCCCACGGGTGTGCCAAGGAAGCCCCCCCCTGGGCTTCACCATCTCGTCAAAGAGCGTCGCCTTGTCTGGAATACTCAAAACAACACCGACGTCATCAGGGCCTTTCTGCGTCTGGATGTGCTGATTATCTTATCAGCCTTATGTCCTGTTCCCGCCGTTCCTGTAAACAACATTTTCTACCAGGGTGCCCTGACCTCGCACCACAGCCCAGCCAGTAAATATCTTTTGCATTAAATGTATTTTGTATTCGATTGTATAAAATCCTTTATAGTCAAATGTATAAAATCCTTCACATTTCAGTCCAGTACAACGTACGGCAAAACTAACATTAATGGCGACAGAAACAAAACGAAAATAAATCCAAACAGCTTGACAATATCAATTACATTTCAATTAACTTTTTGCGGAGCACCAAAAAGTCGTGGCTTACCGTTAGCAGCGCGCTGGAGACTGCTAACAATATCCGCCTTCCGGTCATAAAATCAGAGGCTACACTAAACCTGACCCCATCCCAGCAGGTGGCGCTGCTGGACTCTTCATTGCAGGACACTTATACAAAAACTATACAAACATATTTCAGCAGGAATTTCAACAAAACAAAAGTTATTATTACACCCTTTACATACATTCTGTTAGGAATTTAATATTAAAATATGTACCATTTACCAAATTGTTCGAATTATTTATCTGACTCCATTAACCAAACACAACCTATATTCTAACAATGCGCGCTCGTTTCTTGATGGGAAAATATGGACAAGAGACAAGCATTTTCACACGGGGGCAGATTTAATTTCTCTCGACCCACGTCTCTTCGCAAGCTGGTGTGCCGGCTCCTCCCATGGGCGTGCCAGGAAATCCCCCACGTGGGGTCCAAACACCTCGCCTGGATGTCTGAAATGGTCAAAACATCCCCGAGCGTTTCTTCCTCGAGAAGTGCTGATTATCTTATCACCCTTTTCTCCCAGTTCCCCGCTGTTCCTGTAAACATCATTCTCCACTAGGTTGCATTGACCTTGCCCCACAGCTCAGCCAGTGACTATCTTTTGCATTTGAATGTCATTTGTATTTAATCGTATAAAATCCTTTATAGTAAAATTTATAAAATCCTTCAATTCAAAAATTTTCAGACATGAAGTAATTGAGCTGCGGGTTTCTGACTTTGAATCGCTGTTTTCCTTTGTTTGTGTGTGGGTTGCGATCCGGTGTGGACGTTCTTATACTTGTGGGTAGATGCACGTAGGTGCGATAGTTGCGCAACAGATGCCGAGTCCTGACAATAAAAGACCATCAGAGGCTTTCACACTGAGTGCACTGGACAGCAGGAGTGCGGGTGACGCACTTGAAAAAAAAAAATAGATAGAAATATTGGCCTTTTGTCGACCGACGAATAAAATTGCATGTTTGAGGTTGGCGGCTTTCCATTCACGATTATTAAAAAGAAATGTCCTATCGCAGCAGTTTTTGCATACTGGGAGGAAAATGACATGTTAAGGCCGTTTGAGCAGCATTCAAATCACTTATTAACTGTTGTTTTGTTTTTCTTTATAAAGCAATCTATATGCTGTCAATTTTTTGCGTATATTTATGATCCGTTTTCACTCATGTGCAACAAATGTCAATCTTTTGGCATTCTCTGGGTCTGTGGGTCAATCTAAAAGGTAAATGGTCTTTATGAAGACTTCCCAATGCGTGGGCGCCAGCTGGAGCTTGTTGACAGATTGGCTCCCTGTCAGTATTTAAACAGTCAGCTCCTTTTGTCGGTCCGTCTGCGAATCTCCGTTATTACACGGCAAGCCCTTTTTTCACCTGTCCTATGTTTTTGCTTTTGTTTTTCTCATACCTGTCAACCTCCACGGCTCCCTGCCCGTACAAACTGTCGTATTTTCCCGTACAAAATACAAAATACCGTAAATTCCGGACTATAGAGCGCACCTGATTATAAGCCGCACCCACCACATTTTAAGAGGAAACGTTAGTGGCGGAATACGGAGATTTTAATAGGGAAGATGAAGGGGTAGGGAATATAAGCATTTGCTTCTTACTACCGTAAATTCCGGACTATAGAGCGCACTTGATTATAAGCCGCACCCACCACATTTTAAGAGGAAAACTGATTTTGTACATACACAAGCCGCACCTGTATATAAGCCGCATGCGCCCACATTTTAACATGTAACACAAACACAAAATTAACCCAAACCCGACTTCAAGTCCCGCGATTGAAACTAAATGTCCTTCACTAAAGTCCACAGTGCAAAAATCACACCCGGCAAAATGAACGGAAAATGATACCGGTACTTAAGGTTTGATGCAGACCTGCAGAGTCTGGGTCCCGTTGAAAGTAATCAAAGGAAAAAAGTGTGTATTTCCAAAGGTAAGGGTGGGAAAAATATATCAGATGAACACATTTACTCACGCAACTCCTTTTTCTTTAACCAACTTTTTACCCCCTCTTCTTTCCTTGTCTGTCCCTCACCTTTAGCGGTCCCCACTTAAACTCGGCACCCCGCGTTTGTTCCGCCCCTCATTTTTTGTTCACCCGTGCAAAACATATCAGAATAAGTGTCTAAAATAAATACAAATAAGTACATTACAAAAATATACAGTTGCAAATACATATCATACATGGGTTACACATATTTACAAAGAAAGACGGTACACCGAGAGTTTTCAAAGCTTTAATAATAATAATATAGCTTTGACAGGGCAGTTAATGGTAGCAACACTCGAGCGCCGCTAGCGGCCGTTAGAAAAATTACATAAATTGGCCGCATCACTGAATATGCTGCAGGGTTGAAAGTTAGGGAAAAAAGTAGCGGCTTATAGTCCGGAATTTACGGTAATCTTACACCATTTTTTTTCCGGAATGATGCATGATGGGAAATCCCCAGGCGGCAGACGCATGCGCACAGTAGCATCAAACCGCTCGCTTCGTTTGCAACGAAAAAAACGCTACTGAGATAGAGGCTACCGCGGCGAACTGGTTTGACTTGATTGATTTGCCGTTTGGTGATAGTCGGTGTATTCCGGATGGTACCCATAATTAACAAATTTGTGTTTTTCCGTACAGATTTTCTTGGACGCCGTACACGTCTTAAAATGCATAATAAACGTACTTTGTACGGCAAAAACGTACAGGTTGACAGATATGTTTTCTCCCGCTACGATCTGTTTAATCTCGACCTCGGCTACTCTCCTCTCCTGGTTTTAGACTTTTTCCGTTCCCGACACCGCCATCGCTCGCCACGGAAGTCCCACTTCCGCGGCTGAGCAACCTACTCCCCGCGACCAACAATCTCCAGATAAAGTGTGCGCTCCTTTCTCTTCTCCCCATTAAAACTGTGAGTAACGTTACGCGAGTGGGTCCTGTTTCCTGTTCTGGTCCTGACAGGTGACAGCCGTGCATTGTGCCTACCTGCTTAGGGTTTCAGTGTCTGGTCCTAGGACACTTCGATATTTAACTCTGTGGAGCCAGGAATCGAACCTGTGACAAGCACTTTATCTCCTGAGCTACTGCTTCTCCAATCTGTCCATTTACCTATGCCAAAAAATCCATCGTAGGCATGAGACAAGACAAAAATTTGGGCCAGAACTGAAAATGTGAAATATTTAGCCGGCACAAAGGAAACAAAACCTTTATTACTGTATTCACCCATTTGCTGAAAACGGTACTATATAAAATGGCTAAATAACTGACTACCATACAGATGCTGCCCTACTTACAAACGAGATTCCGGACGATCGTTCAAAAATTTGTTCATAAGTTACTCTAGTTGTCATGTCCAGCATGGTCGCCGTGGCGACCGGCTGGCCCCGCCCCCTTAGCACCGGCTGTAGCAGATTTTCTAATTTGCGTGTGTGCTTCTTAAGCGCGGGTTTTGGGGATTGCCAGTTGCGGGTTAATTGCATTACTTTGCATTATTCTATTCTGTTTGACTTGAGGTAACCTGTACTTGCCCGTTCTGAGTAAAAGCCTGTTTTGTGAGTATTCCTAGTCTGAGTTCCTGTTTGCCTGTAAGCCTGTTTTTGTTTTTGTCCCTGAGTGTTGGACGACTTTTATTTCCTTAATAAAAGTAACTGATCGTTAACGCGAATGAGTTCACCCTTCCTGCCTCCTGCCTCCGATCTGGTCCGGTCTCATGACAGTAGGCATGAGACAAGACAAAAATTTGGGCCAAAACTGAAAATGTGAAATACTTAGCCAGAACAAAGGAAACTCAAACAGTGAATCAAAACCTTTATTACTGATTTCCTCCATTTGCTGGAAACGGTACTATATAAAATGGCTAAATAACTGACTAACATACAGATGCTGCCCTACTTACGAACGAGATTCCGGACGATCGTTCATAAATTTGTTCGTATGTTGCTCTAGTGCTATATTTTGCATGGAATGTATGTTTAAGGTTTATATGCTTAAGGCTATTCAAGCTCAGTGCTCTCATTTTTCCTTTGTCGGTCCGTCAACGAACCTCTGCTCTGTAATTCAGATTCAGATTCAGATACTTTATTGTCATTCTTGTACACGTGTATACAGAACGAAATGTCGATACATCTGACCCGCACAGTTTCCTTGAATGTACAGATATAAATAAATGTTGTACTGAGTTAGAGTATTGAAGTACTAATAATACACTAAATAATTATAGCTATGTATAGTATTATACAGTAGTGCAAAGAGTGCAAGAGGAGCAGTTAACCAGATGTGCAAAATAAAAATTAAGACGTGGGTGTCGTGATTACCTAAGTGGAGCCACCTGGGGTAATCATCTGGCGCGCTGGAGTGCGCTTCCTGATTGGATGGTGTTCCCCGCTTAAGCTGTCAGTGTCCAGAGATGGACGTTCGAGTGTACTCCTCGTATCTCTGAGTGTGACTCCAACATACCCGTTCATTTTTGTCCTGTTTAATATCGGTTTCCAGTTTCGTTCCCTTCTAGTTTGTCCTGTTCGATATCCCGTTTCATTAGCTATCCCGTTTGTCCCGTCCTGTCCTGTCGTTGCCTGACCTATTTCTGTTACAAGTTTTACCATCTACTCTCCCGCCCCGGCCACCGACTTACCCGCTACGTCGCGCCTTACGCTTTTCATCACGGAGCTGCCGTTCCGCCCGAAGAGGCTTCCGACCAGCAGGAGCCGACGTCCCAAGCCTGTTCCAACGATCCTTGTCAATAAAAACTCTGAAACTGACGCAATTGGATCCGAGTGTCCGTTCTGGTTCATGACAGTGGGATTTGACTCTTTCCTGTTTCCTGTTGGTATTCCCTGCCCGGTATTGTTCCCGTTCATTTTTGTCCTGTTTAATATCGGTTTCCAGTTTCGTTCCCGTCTAGTTTGTCCTGTTCGATATCCCGTTTCATTATGTATCCCGTTTGTCCCGTCCTGTCCGGTATCTTAAAGTGGCGTCGCAATTCGGTAGAACAAATTAATAGAAATAAATGCAATATACCGAGGACTCATAAGTCTAACCGCGATGTGGCAAAGGGACACTTTACTCCAGTTTCACCTAAAATCCGATCCGATCGGTTCTGTGGAATATTCCCTCTGAAAAGAGGCTCATTAGAGGCTTTGTCCTGCTGACCACATCCTAGTCGGGGATTGTTGCATGTTCTAACGTGGACACAAAGGCGGAGGTGGTCCGTTTGATCTGACAGGCTTGAGTGTCATTTAGCAAGACGGTCGTACAGAAGATACGTGATCGGATACCGAGTCGGACGCACGTCGGCGTCCGTTTCCTTTCGTTTCGTAACGTCGGATTGAGACTCCTGACTTAATCCACGTGTTTGAAAAGGTTTCTGTAACCTTGAACATGTTTTTGTAAAAAAAGTGTTTATTTATAGACTCATCAAAAAGAAAAATGGAGATTTTGGAATGATAATGTCAGGCCGCAGTCTTTGAATTTTGTTGGTTTACATTACAGGTGTCAAACAGGCGGCCCGCGGGCCAGATCAGGCCCGCTAAGGGATTGAATCCGGCCCGCAAGAGAAGCGCAAGAGAAAAACAAGCTGCAGGTTGAAATATGTCAACTTGATGTTGCCAAAGCCAGGTGCCTCGAACAAAGACACTGTACTTGTATTTATTTCTCTCTCTCTGTCTCTCTCTCTGTCTCTCTCTCTCTCTCTCTCTTTCACACCTTTTCTCCCACTCTCTGTCTCTGTCTCTTTCACTCTCTGTGTCTCTCTTTTTCTCTTCCTTTGTTGCTCTTTGTCTCTTTCTCTCTGTGTGTCTTTTTAACTTCTTTTGCTCTAACTTTAGTTTTTCCTTTTCTCTCTTTTCTTTTTCTCTCTTCCTACCCTTTGTGATTTCTTTTCTCTTTTCTCTCCTTCTGTCTTTCTATTTCTCTTTGGATTTCTTTCTTCCTCTCCCTTTCTTTTCCCCCTCTCTCACGAATTTTTATTTTTTGTTTCTCACGCTCTCTCTTTTTCTTTCTTTGTCCTACCCTCTCTCCCTTTCTCTCCCTCTTTCTCTTATTTCGTTATCTCTCTTTTTCTTTCTCTTTAATCTACTAGTCCGGCCCCCGACAGAATGTTTGTTCTATCGTGTGGCCCCTCAGTTCAAATGAGTTTGACACTCCTGGTTTACATAATCTGATTGGAAACAGACTATTGGCAGCAATGTTCCCTGTAATTTTCCTTACGGGTCTGAGCGTTCACACAAAGTCGGTGAGCAACGCTTGAAACAACAGTGAGCAACCATAATCCCAAGTGTGGCAAGATAATTCATTATCAAACATGTCCAAAACTTGACATCAAGTTACATTTTGCTGAGTTTCCGGCAATGCAAAATGATTTTTCTCTTTTGAATGAATTGACTCATGTACTATTGCAAAGGTTGTACAATTCTTTCACAAGATATCCATTTCTTTTTATTTCCTGATATATTTTGTCGCATAATATTAACATTTTTGGGGGCTTATTTCGTCGGTTGTAAGATACAGAACTGTACTTAATCACATTTTTTAGTGGAAGTACAATGTTGGCAACAAGATTCACTTGATGTAATTGGAAATTATTTGAACACAAACCTTTTCTTCTTTTTTCCGTGTTTTTTTTCTTCTTTTTTTTTTAAATTCCTTTAAAAAAAATCTCATTGTGTTTATTTTTTCCGCGCTGTTTCTTTTTGTTTTCTATTTACTTTTTTTCCTACATTTCTTTCTTTTCTTTTTTTCTGGCTTTTTTCTAAATTTTTCCTTCTTTTTTTATTTCCTTTTCTTTCTTTTTTTCTCAGCTTTTCACTACTTTTTCATTTTGGTATTTTTTTCTTTTTTGTTCTATTCCCCCATTCCTTTAAGTCATTTTGTGCATAATTTTACATAATATTTGGTCATGTTGGGATTAAAGAAGCAAAAACAACCTGAGGAGCCGTTTAGGACCCGAGAGAGCCGGTTCCTTTTAGTGAGCCGAGCCTAAAAATCCGGTTCTCGACAACCTCTACTAACTTTACTCAACTTTACTCGACTTCAAAATACCGCATTTAGGACACAACGTTAGGGGAACCCGTGTATTTTTACCTTCATGCACTGTAACTTTGACTTAAGTCGCTTCTTAATTAGTAATTTTGAGCCCTGATTTTTGTGCGCCGGCTAGATTTTCTTGTGCGCTAAAAATGTGCGAGCAGTGCGCAATTGCGCACGCGCGCAACTTCGAGGGAACACTGATTGCCAGTATATTGGTACTGTGAGTATTCCGATTGCAATGGTTGGGTTTCTCAACATTACTCATGACTTTCACCTGTGCCCGCTCGTTTGGCGCCAGCTGCTGCTGGTTGCCTGATTGGTTCCCCGTTCTATTTAAGCTCAGTCCTTTCACTCGCCTGTTGTCAGTCCGCCAGCGAACCTCTGTTACTACAAGGCAAGCACTTTGACTCTGACTCCCGTCGGTCCTGTTTTGGCACCCATTTTCCACTCATCCGTTCGTGGTTTCCCCGTTTGTCTCCAGCTACGACCTGTTTTTTGATCCCAACCATGTTTTGCTCTCCCGTCCCGGCTATCGACCTTTTTTTCCTTCCTACGATCTCCTGCTCCGGAAAATCCACTTTCGTATTCGGAACACGTTCCGATTCTGTGAGCGGCTTGCTTCCCGGCGAGCACCGGATCGCGGACGCTACCTTTCCTCTTTATCTCAATTAACTTGTGGTTAACGTTACGCATCTGGGTCCTAATTCCATTTTGGTGACAGTCCTTACTTATATCAAAAATTGGATTTCTATATTGCATTTCTGTAATTGTATCAAAGAAATGAAACCTACCATAATTCATTACTATTGTAATGACGTTAACCATGAGAAGGTATCCTACAATAGAGTAGTGGGTCTTTTTCCACACGATAAGCTGCAACCAACCTAATAATTTTGATAGAAGGCTAATGTGTCATGGTTACCGATTGGAATCACCTGTGCCTGCTCTTTTGGCGCCAACCGCTGCTGATTGGCTCCCTGTCCCTATTTGAACCCAGTTCTGTCCCTCCTCTGTTTATACAAGGCAAGCCTTTTCTTTTTTCCCTGACTCCCGCCTGTCCCGTTTTTGCTCCCGTTTGTCTCCGGCTACGACCTTTTTTTTTGATCCCGACAACGACTACTCTCCCGTCCTGGCTTACGACTCTTTTCCGACCCTGACCATGTTTTTGCTCTCCCTGTCCCGTCTACCGACCTGTTTTTCGTTCCCGACACCCCCATTGCTTGCTACGGAAGATCCACTTCCGTATTTGGATCACAATCCGAGTGCGAGAGCGCTGCCCTTCCTCTCTCTATCTAAATAAACTTGTAAGATACGTTACGCGTTTGGGTCTAACCTTTGTTCTGGACGTGACAAATGTAGCTAAATGAGATGATGAGGCTTATATTAAACTTGAAAAATGTTTGCGGCCTCAGCCAAATTTTGTTTTTTGTTCCGGTATCACTCTTTTAACATTTTGGGTTGCCAACCCCTCTACTAACCTAACCAACTTGTGAGAAACGTTACGCGTTTGGGTCTACCTTTGTTCTGGACATGACAAATGTAGCTAAAGGAGATGATGAGGCTTATATTAAACTTTAGTAATGTTTTCGGCCTCAGACAAATTTTTGTTTTTTTTTCCAATATCACTCTTTTAACTATTTGGGTTGCCAACCTCTCTACTAACCTAACCAACTTGTGAGAAACGTTACGCGATTGGGTCTACCCTTTGTTCTGGACGTGACAAATGTAGCTAAATGAGATGATGAGGCTTATATTAAACTTGATAAATGTTTGCGGCCTCAGCCAAATTTTTGTTTTTTGTTCCGGTATCACTCTTTTAACTATTTGGGTTGCCACCCTCTCTACTAACCTAACCAACTTGTGAGAAACGTTACGCGATTGGGTCTACCCTTTGTTCTGGACGTGACAAATGTAGCTAAAGGAGATGATGAGGCTTATATTAAACTTTAGTCATGTTTTCGGCCTCAGACAAATTTTTGTTTTTTTTTCCGGTATCACTCTTTTAACTATTTGGGTTGCCAACCTCTCTACTAACCTAACCAACTTGTGAGAAACGTTACGCGATTGGGTCTACCCTTTGTTCTGGACGTGACAAATGTAGCTAAAGGAGATGATGAGGCTTATATTTAACTTTAGTAATGTTTGCGGCCTCAGCCAAATTTTGTTTTTTGTTCCGTATCACTCCTTTAACATTTTGGGTTGCCAACCCCTCTACTGACCTAACCAACTTGTGAGAAACGTTACGCGTTTGGGTCTACCTTTGTTCTGGATGTGACAAATGTAGCTAAATGAGATGATGAGGCTTATATTAAACTTGAAAAATGTTTGCGGCCTCAGCCAAATTTTGTTTTTTGTTCCGTATCACTCTTTTAACATTTTGGGTTGCCAACCCCTCTACTAACCTAACCAACTTGTGAGAAACGTTACGCGTTTGGGTCTACCTTTGTTCTGGACATGACAAATGTAGCTAAAGGAGATGATGAGGCTTATATTAAACTTTAGTAATGTTTGCGGCCTCAGCCAAATTTTTGTTTTTTGTTCCGGTATCACTCTTTTAACATTTTGGGTTGCCAACCCCTCTACTAACCTAACCAACTTGTGAGAAACGTTACGCGTTTGGGTCTACCTTTGTTCTGGAGGTGACAAATGTAGCTAAAGGAGATGATGAGGCTTATATTAAACTTGATAAATGTTTGCGGCCTCAGCCAAATTTTTGTTTTTTGTTCCGGTATCACTCTTTTAACTATTTGGGTTGCCAACCTCTCTACTAACCTAACCAACTTGTGAGAAACGTTACGCGATTGGGTCTACCCTTTGTTCTGGACGTGACAAATGTAGCTAAATGAGATGATGAGGCTTATATTAAACTTAAAAAATGTTTGCGGCCTCAGCCAAATTTTGTTTTTTGTTCCGTATCACTCCTTTAACATTTTGGGTTGCCAACCCCTCTACTGACCTAACCAACTTGTGAGAAACGTTACGCGTTTGGGTCTACCTTTGTTCTGGATGTGACAAATGTAGCTAAATGAGATGATGAGGCTTATATTAAACTTGAAAAATGTTTGCGGCCTCAGCCAAATTTTGTTTTTTGTTCCGTATCACTCTTTTAACATTTTGGGTTGCCAACCCCTCTACTAACCTAACCAACTTGTGAGAAACGTTACGCGTTTGGGTCTACCTTTGTTCTGGACATGACAAATGTAGCTAAAGGAGATGATGAGGCTTATATTAAACTTTAGTAATGTTTGCGGCCTCAGCCAAATTTTTGTTTTTTGTTCCGGTATCACTCTTTTAACATTTTGGGTTGCCAACCCCTCTACTAACCTAACCAACTTGTGAGAAACGTTACGCGTTTGGGTCTACCTTTGTTCTGGAGGTGACAAATGTAGCTAAATGAGATGATGAGGCTTATATTAAACTTGATAAATGTTTGCGGCCTCAGCCAAATTTTTGTTTTTTGTTCCGGTATCACTCTTTTAACTATTTGGGTTGCCAACCCCTCTACTAACCTAACCAACTTGTGAGAAACGTTACGCGATTGGGTCTACCCTTTGTTCTGGACGTGACAAATGTAGCTAAAGGAGATGATGAGGCTTATATTTAACTTTAGTAATGTTTGCGGCCTCAGCCAAATTTTGTTTTTTGTTCCGTATCACTCCTTTAACATTTTGGGTTGCCAACCCCTCTACTGACCTAACCAACTTGTGAGAAACGTTACGCGTTTGGGTCTACCTTTGTTCTGGATGTGACAAATGTAGCTAAATGAGATGATGAGGCTTATATTAAACTTGAAAAATGTTTGCGGCCTCAGCCAAATTTTGTTTTTTGTTCCGTATCACTCTTTTAACATTTTGGGTTGCCAACCCCTCTACTAACCTAACCAACTTGTGAGAAACGTTACGCGTTTGGGTCTACCTTTGTTCTGGACATGACAAATGTAGCTAAAGGAGATGATGAGGCTTATATTAAACTTTAGTAATGTTTGCGGCCTCAGCCAAATTTTTGTTTTTTGTTCCGGTATCACTCTTTTAACATTTTGGGTTGCCAACCCCTCTACTAACCTAACCAACTTGTGAGAAACGTTACGCGTTTGGGTCTACCTTTGTTCTGGAGGTGACAAATGTAGCTAAAGGAGATGATGAGGCTTATATTAAACTTGATAAATGTTTGCGGCCTCAGCCAAATTTTTGTTTTTTGTTCCGGTATCACTCTTTTAACTATTTGGGTTGCCAACCTCTCTACTAACCTAACCAACTTGTGAGAAACGTTACGCGATTGGGTCTACCCTTTGTTCTGGACGTGACAAATGTAGCTAAATGAGATGATGAGGCTTATATTAAACTTAAAAAATGTTTGCGGCCTCAGCCAAATTTTGTTTTTTGTTCCGTATCACTCCTTTAACATTTTGGGTTGCCAACCCCTCTACTGACCTAACCAACTTGTGAGAAACGTTACGCGTTTGGGTCTACCTTTGTTCTGGATGTGACAAATGTAGCTAAATGAGATGATGAGGCTTATATTAAACTTGAAAAATGTTTGCGGCCTCAGCCAAATTTTGTTTTTTGTTCCGTATCACTCTTTTAACATTTTGGGTTGCCAACCCCTCTACTAACCTAACCAACTTGTGAGAAACGTTACGCGTTTGGGTCTACCTTTGTTCTGGACATGACAAATGTAGCTAAAGGAGATGATGAGGCTTATATTAAACTTTAGTAATGTTTGCGGCCTCAGCCAAATTTTTGTTTTTTGTTCCGGTATCACTCTTTTAACATTTTGGGTTGCCAACCCCTCTACTAACCTAACCAACTTGTGAGAAACGTTACGCGTTTGGGTCTACCTTTGTTCTGGAGGTGACAAATGTAGCTAAATGAGATGATGAGGCTTATATTAAACTTGATAAATGTTTGCGGCCTCAGCCAAATTTTTGTTTTTTGTTCCGGTATCACTCTTTTAACTATTTGGGTTGCCAACCTCTCTACTAACCTAACCAACTTGTGAGAAACGTTACGCGATTGGGTCTACCCTTTGTTCTGGACGTGACAAATGTAGCTAAATGAGATGATGAGGCTTATATTAAACTTAAAAAATGTTTGCGGCCTCAGCCAAATTTTGTTTTTTGTTCCGTATCACTCCTTTAACATTTTGGGTTGCCAACCCCTCTACTGACCTAACCAACTTGTGAGAAACGTTACGCGTTTGGGTCTACCTTTGTTCTGGACATGACAAATGTAGCTAAAGGAGATGATGAGGCTTATATTAAACTTTAGTAATGTTTGCGGCCTCAGCCAAATTTTTGTTTTTTGTTCCGGTATCACTCTTTTAACATTTTGGGTTGCCAACCCCTCTACTAACCTAACCAACTTGTGAGAAACGTTACGCGTTTGGGTCTACCTTTGTTCTGGAGGTGACAAATGTAGCTAAATGAGATGATGAGGCTTATATTAAACTTGATAAATGTTTGCGGCCTCAGCCAAATTTTTGTTTTTTGTTCCGGTATCACTCTTTTAACTATTTGGGTTGCCAACCTCTCTACTAACCTAACCAACTTGTGAGAAACGTTACGCGATTGGGTCTACCCTTTGTTCTGGACGTGACAAATGTAGCTAAATGAGATGATGAGGCTTATATTAAACTTAAAAAATGTTTGCGGCCTCAGCCAAATTTTGTTTTTTGTTCCGTATCACTCCTTTAACATTTTGGGTTGCCAACCCCTCTACTGACCTAACCAACTTGTGAGAAACGTTACGCGTTTGGGTCTACCTTTGTTCTGGATGTGACAAATGTAGCTAAATGAGATGATGAGGCTTATATTAAACTTGAAAAATGTTTGCGGCCTCAGCCAAATTTTGTTTTTTGTTCCGTATCACTCTTTTAACATTTTGGGTTGCCAACCCCTCTACTAACCTAACCAACTTGTGAGAAACGTTACGCGTTTGGGTCTACCTTTGTTCTGGACATGACAAATGTAGCTAAAGGAGATGATGAGGCTTATATTAAACTTTAGTAATGTTTGCGGCCTCAGCCAAATTTTTGTTTTTTGTTCCGGTATCACTCTTTTAACATTTTGGGTTGCCAACCCCTCTACTAACCTAACCAACTTGTGAGAAACGTTACGCGTTTGGGTCTACCTTTGTTCTGGAGGTGACAAATGTAGCTAAATGAGATGATGAGGCTTATATTAAACTTGATAAATGTTTGCGGCCTCAGCCAAATTTTTGTTTTTTGTTCCGGTATCACTCTTTTAACTATTTGGGTTGCCAACCTCTCTACTAACCTAACCAACTTGTGAGAAACGTTACGCGATTGGGTCTACCCTTTGTTCTGGACGTGACAAATGTAGCTAAATGAGATGATGAGGCTTATATTAAACTTAAAAAATGTTTGCGGCCTCAGCCAAATTTTGTTTTTTGTTCCGTATCACTCCTTTAACATTTTGGGTTGCCAACCCCTCTACTGACCTAACCAACTTGTGAGAAACGTTACGCGTTTGGGTCTACCTTTGTTCTGGATGTGACAAATGTAGCTAAATGAGATGATGAGGCTTATATTAAACTTGAAAAATGTTTGCGGCCTCAGCCAAATTTTGTTTTTTGTTCCGTATCACTCTTTTAACATTTTGGGTTGCCAACCCCTCTACTAACCTAACCAACTTGTGAGAAACGTTACGCGTTTGGGTCTACCTTTGTTCTGGACATGACAAATGTAGCTAAAGGAGATGGTGAGGCTTATATTAAACTTTAGTAATGTTTGCGGCCTCAGCCAAATTTTTGTTTTTTGTTCCGGTATCACTCTTTTAACATTTTGGGTTGCCAACCCCTCTACTAACCTAACCAACTTGTGAGAAACGTTACGCGTTTGGGTCTACCTTTGTTCTGGAGGTGACAAATGTAGCTAAATGAGATGATGAGGCTTATATTAAACTTGATAAATGTTTGCGGCCTCAGCCAAATTTTTGTTTTTTGTTCCGGTATCACTCTTTTAACTATTTGGGTTGCCAACCTCTCTACTAACCTAACCAACTTGTGAGAAACGTTACGCGATTGGGTCTACCCTTTGTTCTGGACGTGACAAATGTAGCTAAATGAGATGATGAGGCTTATATTAAACTTAAAAAATGTTTGCGGCCTCAGCCAAATTTTGTTTTTTGTTCCGTATCACTCCTTTAACATTTTGGGTTGCCAACCCCTCTACTGACCTAACCAACTTGTGAGAAACGTTACGCGTTTGGGTCTACCTTTGTTCTGGATGTGACAAATGTAGCTAAATGAGATGATGAGGCTTATATTAAACTTGAAAAATGTTTGCGGCCTCAGCCAAATTTTGTTTTTTGTTCCGTATCACTCTTTTAACATTTTGGGTTGCCAACCCCTCTACTAACCTAACCAACTTGTGAGAAACGTTACGCGTTTGGGTCTACCTTTGTTCTGGACATGACAAATGTAGCTAAAGGAGATGATGAGGCTTATATTAAACTTTAGTAATGTTTTCGGCCTCAGACAAATTTTTGTTTTTTTTTCCGGTATCACTCTTTTAACTATTTGGGTTGCCAACCTCTCTACTAACCTAACCAACTTGTGAGAAACGTTACGCGATTGGGTCTGCCCTTTGTTCTGGACGTGACAAATGTAGCTAAATGAGATGATGAGGCTTATATTAAACTTGATAAATGTTTGCGGCCTCAGCCAAATTTTTGTTTTTTGTTCCGGTATCACTCTTTTAACTATTTGGGTTGCCACCCTCTCTACTAACCTAACCAACTTGTGAGAAACGTTACGCGATTGGGTCTACCCTTTGTTCTGGACGTGACAAATGTAGCTTAAGGAGATGATGAGGCTTATATTAAACTTTAGTAATGTTTTCGGCCTCAGACAAATTTTTGTTTTTTTTTCCGGTATCACTCTTTTAACTATTTGGGTTGCCAACCTCTCTACTAACCTAACCAACTTGTGAGAAACGTTACGCGATTGGGTCTACCCTTTGTTCTGGACGTGACAAATGTAGCTAAAGGAGATGATGAGGCTTATATTTAACTTTAGTAATGTTTGCGGCCTCAGCCAAATTTTTGTTTTTTGTTCCGGTATCACTCTTTTAACATTTTGGGTTGCCAACCCCTCTACTAACCTAACCAACTTGTGAGAAACGTTACGCGTTTGGGTCTACCTTTGTTCTGGACGTGACAAATGTAGCTAAATGAGATGATGAGGCTTATATTAAACTTGATAAATGTTTGCGGCCTCAGCCAAATTTTTGTTTTTTGTTCCGGTATCACTCTTTTAACTATTTGGGTTGCCAACCTCTCTACTAACCTAACCAACTTGTGAGAAACGTTACGCGATTGGGTCTACCCTTTGTTCTGGACGTGACAAATGTAGCTAAATGAGATGATGAGGCTTATATTAAACTTAAAAAATGTTTGCGGCCTCAGCCAAATTTTGTTTTTTGTTCCGTATCACTCCTTTAACATTTTGGGTTGCCAACCCCTCTACTGACCTAACCAACTTGTGAGAAACGTTACGCGTTTGGGTCTACCTTTGTTCTGGATGTGACAAATGTAGCTAAATGAGATGATGAGGCTTATATTAAACTTGAAAAATGTTTGCGGCCTCAGCCAAATTTTGTTTTTTGTTCCGGTATCACTCTTTTAACATTTTGGGTTGCCAACCCCTCTACTAACCTAACCAACTTGTGAGAAACGTTACGCGTTTGGGTCTACCTTTGTTCTGGACATGACAAATGTAGCTAAAGGAGATGATGAGGCTTATATTAAACTTTAGTAATGTTTTCGGCCTCAAACAAATTTTTGTTTTTTTTTCCGGTATCACTCTTTTAACTATTTGGGTTGCCAACCTCTCTACTAACCTAACCAACTTGTGAGAAACGTTACGCGATTGGGTCTACCCTTTGTTCTGGACGTGACAAATGTAGCTAAATGAGATGATGAGGCTTATATTAAACTTGAAAAATGTTTGCGGCCTCAGCCAAATTTTGTTTTTTGTTCCGGTATCACTCTTTTAACATTTTGGGTTGCCAACCCCTCTACTAACCTAACCAACTTGTGAGAAACGTTACGCGTTTGGGTCTACCTTTGTTCTGGACATGACAAATGTAGCTAAAGGAGATGATGAGGCTTATATTAAACTTTAGTAATGTTTTCGGCCTCAGACAAATTTTTGTTTTTTTTTCCGGTATCACTCTTTTAACTATTTGGGTTGCCAACCTCTCTACTAACCTAACCAACTTGTGAGAAACGTTACGCGATTGGGTCTACCCTTTGTTCTGGACGTGACAAATGTAGCTAAAGGAGATGATGAGGCTTATATTTAACTTTAGTAATGTTTGCGGCCTCAGCCAAATTTTTGTTTTTTGTTCCGGTATCACTCTTTTAACATTTTGGGTTGCCAACCCCTCTACTAACCTAACCAACTTGTGAGAAACGTTACGCGTTTGGGTCTACCTTTGTTCTGGAGGTGACAAATGTAGCTAAATGAGATGATGAGGCTTATATTAAACTTGATAAATGTTTGCGGCCTCAGCCAAATTTTTGTTTTTTGTTCCGGTATCACTCTTTTAACTATTTGGGTTGCCAACCTCTCTACTAACCTAACCAACTTGTGAGAAACGTTACGCGATTGGGTCTACCCTTTGTTCTGGACGTGACAAATGTAGCTAAATGAGATGATGAGGCTTATATTAAACTTAAAAAATGTTTGCGGCCTCAGCCAAATTTTGTTTTTTGTTCCGTATCACTCCTTTAACATTTTGGGTTGCCAACCCCTCTACTAACCTAACCAACTTGTGAGAAACGTTACGCGTTTGGGTCTACCTTTGTTCTGGACGTGACAAATGTAGCTAAATGAGATGATGAGGCTTATATTAAACTTGATAAATGTTTGCGGCCTCAGCCAAATTTTGTTTTTTGTTCCGTATCACTCTTTTAACATTTTGGGTTGCCAACCCCTCTACTAACCTAACCAACTTGTGAGAAACGTTACGCGTTTGGGTCTACCTTTGTTCTGGACGTGACAAATGTAGCTAAATGAGATGATGAGGCTTATATTAAGTTTTAAAAATGTTTGCGGCCTCAGCCAAATTTTTGTTTTTTGTTCCGGTCTTGCTCTTTTAACATTTTGGGTTGCCAACCCCTCTACTAACCTAACCAACTTGTGAGAAACGTTACGCGTTTGGGTCTACCTTTGTTCTGGACGTGACAAATGTAGCTAAATGAGATGATGAGGCTTATATTAAACTTGATAAATGTTTGCGGCCTCAGCCAAATTTTTGTTTTTTGTTCCGGTATCACTCTTTTAACTATTTGGGTTGCCAACCTCTCTACTAACCTGACCAACTTGTGAGAAACGTTACGCGTTTGGGTCTACCTTTGTTCTGGACGTGACAAATGTAGCTAAAGGAGATGATGAGGCTTATATTTAACTTTAGTAATGTTTGCGGCCTCAGCCAAATTTTTGTTTTTTGTTCCGTATCACTCCTTTAACATTTTGGGTTGCCAACCCCTCTACTAACCTAACCAACTTGTGAGAAACGTTACGCGTTTGGGTCTACCTTTGTTCTGGACGTGACAAATGTAGCTAAATGAGAGGATGAGGCTTATATTAAGTTTTAAAAATGTTTGCGGCCTCAGCCAAATTTTTGTTGTTTGTTCCGGTCTTGCTCTTTTAACATTTTGGGTTGTCAACCCCTCTACTAACCTTGACCAACTTTTGAAAAAACGTTATGCGATTGGGTCTACCCTTTGTTCTGGACTTGAAAAATGTAGCTGAAATAGATTACGAGGCTTATATTAAACTTCAAAAATGTTTGCGGCCTCAGCCAAATTTTTGTTTTTTGTTCCGGTCTTGCTCTTTTAACATTTTGGGTTGTCAACCCCTCTACTAACCTTGACCAACTTTTGAAAAAACGTTATGCGATTGGGTCTACCCTTTGTTCTGGACTTGAAAAATGTAGCTGAAATAGATTACGAGGCTTATATTAAACTTCAAAAATGTTTGCGGCCTCAGCCAAATTTTTGTTTTTTGTTCCGGTATTGCTCTTTTAACATTTTGGGTTGTCAACCCCTCTACTAACCTTGACCAACTTTTGAAAAAACGTTATGCGATTGGGTCTACCCTTTGTTCTGGACTTGAAAAATGTAGCTGAAATAGATTACGAGGCTTATATTAAACTTTAAAAATGTTTGCGGCCTCAGCCAAATTTTTGTTTTTTGTTCCGGTCTTGCTCTTTTAACATTTTGGGTTGCCAACCCCTCTACTAACCTAACCAACTTGTGAGAAACGTTACGCGTTTGGGTCTACCTTTGTTCTGGAGGTGACAAATGTAGCTAAATGAGATGATGAGGCTTATATTAAACTTGATAAATGTTTGCGGCCTCAGCCAAATTTTTGTTTTTTGTTCCGGTATCACTCTTTTAACTATTTGGGTTGCCAACCTCTCTACTAACCTAACCAACTTGTGAGAAACGTTACGCGATTGGGTCTACCCTTTGTTCTGGACGTGACAAATGTAGCTAAATGAGATGATGAGGCTTATATTAAACTTAAAAAATGTTTGCGGCCTCAGCCAAATTTTGTTTTTTGTTCCGTATCACTCCTTTAACATTTTGGGTTGCCAACCCCTCTACTAACCTAACCAACTTGTGAGAAACGTTACGCGTTTGGGTCTACCCTTGTTCTGGACGTGACAAATGTAGCTAAATGAGATGATGAGGCTTATATTAAGTTTTAAAAATGTTTGCGGCCTCAGCCAAATTTTTGTTTTTTTGTTCCGGTCTTGCTCTTTTAACATTTTGGGTTGCCGACCCCTCTACTAACCTAAACAACTTGTGAGAAACGTTACGCGTTTGGGTCTACCTTTGTTCTGGACGTGACAAATGTAGCTAAATGAGATGATGAGGCTTATATTAAGTTTTAAAAATGTTTGCGGCCTCAGCCAAATTTTTGTTTTTTTGTTCCGGTCTTGCTCTTTTAACATTTTGGGTTGCCGACCCCTCTACTAACCTAAACAACTTGTGAGAAACGTTACGCGTTTGGGTCTACCTTTGTTCTGGACGTGACAAATGTAGCTAAATGAGATGATGAGGCTTATATTAAACTTGATAAATGTTTGCGGCCTCAGCCAAATTTTGTTTTTTGTTCCGTATCACTCTTTTAACATTTTGGGTTGCCAACCCCTCTACTAACCTAACCAACTTGTGAGAAACGTTACGCGTTTGGGTCTACCTTTGTTCTGGACGTGACAAATGTAGCTAAATGAGATGATGAGGCTTATATTAAGTTTTAAAAATGTTTGCGGCCTCAGCCAAATTTTTGTTTTTTGTTCCGGTCTTGCTCTTTTAACATTTTGGGTTGCCAACCCCTCTACTAACCTAACCAACTTGTGAGAAACGTTACGCGTTTGGGTCTACCTTTGTTCTGGACGTGACAAATGTAGCTAAATGAGATGATGAGGCTTATATTAAACTTGAAAAATGTTTGCGGCCTCAGCCAAATTTTGTTTTTTGTTCCGGTATCACTCTTTTAACATTTTGGGTTGCCAACCCCTCTACTAACCTAACCAACTTGTGAGAAACGTTACGCGTTTGGGTCTACCTTTGTTCTGGACATGACAAATGTAGCTAAAGGAGATGATGAGGCTTATATTAAACTTTAGTAATGTTTTCGGCCTCAGACAAATTTTTGTTTTTTTTTCCGGTATCACTCTTTTAACTATTTGGGTTGCCAACCTCTCTACTAACCTAACCAACTTGTGAGAAACGTTACGCGATTGGGTCTACCCTTTGTTCTGGACGTGACAAATGTAGCTAAAGGAGATGATGAGGCTTATATTTAACTTTAGTAATGTTTGCGGCCTCAGCCAAATTTTTGTTTTTTGTTCCGGTATCACTCTTTTAACATTTTGGGTTGCCAACCCCTCTACTAACCTAACCAACTTGTGAGAAACGTTACGCGTTTGGGTCTACCTTTGTTCTGGAGGTGACAAATGTAGCTAAATGAGATGATGAGGCTTATATTAAACTTGATAAATGTTTGCGGCCTCAGCCAAATTTTTGTTTTTTGTTCCGGTATCACTCTTTTAACTATTTGGGTTGCCAACCTCTCTACTAACCTAACCAACTTGTGAGAAACGTTACGCGATTGGGTCTACCCTTTGTTCTGGACGTGACAAATGTAGCTAAATGAGATGATGAGGCTTATATTAAACTTAAAAAATGTTTGCGGCCTCAGCCAAATTTTGTTTTTTGTTCCGTATCACTCCTTTAACATTTTGGGTTGCCAACCCCTCTACTAACCTAACCAACTTGTGAGAAACGTTACGCGTTTGGGTCTACCTTTGTTCTGGACGTGACAAATGTAGCTAAATGAGATGATGAGGCTTATATTAAACTTGATAAATGTTTGCGGCCTCAGCCAAATTTTGTTTTTTGTTCCGTATCACTCTTTTAACATTTTGGGTTGCCAACCCCTCTACTAACCTAACCAACTTGTGAGAAACGTTACGCGTTTGGGTCTACCTTTGTTCTGGACGTGACAAATGTAGCTAAATGAGATGATGAGGCTTATATTAAGTTTTAAAAATGTTTGCGGCCTCAGCCAAATTTTTGTTTTTTGTTCCGGTCTTGCTCTTTTAACATTTTGGGTTGCCAACCCCTCTACTAACCTAACCAACTTGTGAGAAACGTTACGCGTTTGGGTCTACCTTTGTTCTGGACGTGACAAATGTAGCTAAATGAGATGATGAGGCTTATATTAAACTTGATAAATGTTTGCGGCCTCAGCCAAATTTTTGTTTTTTGTTCCGGTATCACTCTTTTAACTATTTGGGTTGCCAACCTCTCTACTAACCTGACCAACTTGTGAGAAACGTTACGCGTTTGGGTCTACCTTTGTTCTGGACGTGACAAATGTAGCTAAAGGAGATGATGAGGCTTATATTTAACTTTAGTAATGTTTGCGGCCTCAGCCAAATTTTTGTTTTTTGTTCCGTATCACTCCTTTAACATTTTGGGTTGCCAACCCCTCTACTAACCTAACCAACTTGTGAGAAACGTTACGCGTTTGGGTCTACCTTTGTTCTGGACGTGACAAATGTAGCTAAATGAGAGGATGAGGCTTATATTAAGTTTTAAAAATGTTTGCGGCCTCAGCCAAATTTTTGTTGTTTGTTCCGGTCTTGCTCTTTTAACATTTTGGGTTGTCAACCCCTCTACTAACCTTGACCAACTTTTGAAAAAACGTTATGCGATTGGGTCTACCCTTTGTTCTGGACTTGAAAAATGTAGCTGAAATAGATTACGAGGCTTATATTAAACTTCAAAAATGTTTGCGGCCTCAGCCAAATTTTTGTTTTTTGTTCCGGTCTTGCTCTTTTAACATTTTGGGTTGTCAACCCCTCTACTAACCTTGACCAACTTTTGAAAAAACGTTATGCGATTGGGTCTACCCTTTGTTCTGGACTTGAAAAATGTAGCTGAAATAGATTACGAGGCTTATATTAAACTTCAAAAATGTTTGCGGCCTCAGCCAAATTTTTGTTTTTTGTTCCGGTATTGCTCTTTTAACATTTTGGGTTGTCAACCCCTCTACTAACCTTGACCAACTTTTGAAAAAACGTTATGCGATTGGGTCTACCCTTTGTTCTGGACTTGAAAAATGTAGCTGAAATAGATTACGAGGCTTATATTAAACTTTAAAAATGTTTGCGGCCTCAGCCAAATTTTTGTTTTTTGTTCCGGTCTTGCTCTTTTAACATTTTGGGTTGCCAACCCCTCTACTAACCTAACCAACTTGTGAGAAACGTTACGCGTTTGGGTCTACCTTTGTTCTGGAGGTGACAAATGTAGCTAAATGAGATGATGAGGCTTATATTAAACTTGATAAATGTTTGCGGCCTCAGCCAAATTTTTGTTTTTTGTTCCGGTATCACTCTTTTAACTATTTGGGTTGCCAACCTCTCTACTAACCTAACCAACTTGTGAGAAACGTTACGCGATTGGGTCTACCCTTTGTTCTGGACGTGACAAATGTAGCTAAATGAGATGATGAGGCTTATATTAAACTTAAAAAATGTTTGCGGCCTCAGCCAAATTTTGTTTTTTGTTCCGTATCACTCCTTTAACATTTTGGGTTGCCAACCCCTCTACTAACCTAACCAACTTGTGAGAAACGTTACGCGTTTGGGTCTACCCTTGTTCTGGACGTGACAAATGTAGCTAAATGAGATGATGAGGCTTATATTAAGTTTTAAAAATGTTTGCGGCCTCAGCCAAATTTTTGTTTTTTTGTTCCGGTCTTGCTCTTTTAACATTTTGGGTTGCCGACCCCTCTACTAACCTAAACAACTTGTGAGAAACGTTACGCGTTTGGGTCTACCTTTGTTCTGGACGTGACAAATGTAGCTAAATGAGATGATGAGGCTTATATTAAGTTTTAAAAATGTTTGCGGCCTCAGCCAAATTTTTGTTTTTTTGTTCCGGTCTTGCTCTTTTAACATTTTGGGTTGCCGACCCCTCTACTAACCTAAACAACTTGTGAGAAACGTTACGCGTTTGGGTCTACCTTTGTTCTGGACGTGACAAATGTAGCTAAATGAGATGATGAGGCTTATATTAAACTTGATAAATGTTTGCGGCCTCAGCCAAATTTTGTTTTTTGTTCCGTATCACTCTTTTAACATTTTGGGTTGCCAACCCCTCTACTAACCTAACCAACTTGTGAGAAACGTTACGCGTTTGGGTCTACCTTTGTTCTGGACGTGACAAATGTAGCTAAATGAGATGATGAGGCTTATATTAAGTTTTAAAAATGTTTGCGGCCTCAGCCAAATTTTTGTTTTTTGTTCCGGTCTTGCTCTTTTAACATTTTGGGTTGCCAACCCCTCTACTAACCTAACCAACTTGTGAGAAACGTTACGCGTTTGGGTCTACCTTTGTTCTGGACGTGACAAATGTAGCTAAATGAGATGATGAGGCTTATATTAAACTTGATAAATGTTTGCGGCCTCAGCCAAATTTTTGTTTTTTGTTCCGGTATCACTCTTTTAACTATTTGGGTTGCCAACCTCTCTACTAACCTGACCAACTTGTGAGAAACGTTACGCGTTTGGGTCTACCTTTGTTCTGGACGTGACAAATGTAGCTAAAGGAGATGATGAGGCTTATATTTAACTTTAGTAATGTTTGCGGCCTCAGCCAAATTTTTGTTTTTTGTTCCGTATCACTCCTTTAACATTTTGGGTTGCCAACCCCTCTACTAACCTAACCAACTTGTGAGAAACGTTACGCGTTTGGGTCTACCTTTGTTCTGGACGTGACAAATGTAGCTAAATGAGATGATGAGGCTTATATTAAGTTTTAAAAATGTTTGCGGCCTCAGCCAAATTTTTGTTTTTTGTTCCGGTCTTGCTCTTTTAACATTTTGGGTTGTCAACCCCTCTACTAACCTTGACCAACTTTTGAAAAAACGTTATGTGATTGGGTCTACCCTTTGTTCTGGACTTGAAAAATGTAGCTGAAATAGATTACGAGGCTTATATTAAACTTTAAAAATGTTTGCGGCCTCAGCCAAATTTTTGTTTTTTGTTCCGGTCTTGCTCTTTTAACATTTTGGGTTGCCGACCCCTCTACTAACCTAACCAACTTGTGAGAAACGTTACGCGTTTGGGTCTACCTTTGTTCTGGACGTGACAAATGTAGCTAAATGAGATGATGAGGCTTATATTAAACTTGAAAAATGTTTGCGGCCTCAGCGAAATTTTAGTTTTTTGTTCCGGTATCACTCTTTTAAAATTTTGGGTTGCCAACCCCTCTACTAACCTAACCAACTTGTGAGAAACGTTACGCGTTTGGGTCTACCTTTGTGACAAATGTAGATAAAAGAGATTATGAGGCTTATATTAAACTTTAAAGATGTTTGTGGCCTCAGCCAAATTTTGTTTTTTGTTCCGGTATCACTCTTTTAACATTTTGGGTTGCCAACCCCTCTACTAACCTAACCAACTTGTGAGAAACGTTACGGGTTTGGGTCTACCTTTGTTCTGGACGTGACAAATGTAGCTAAATGAGATGATGAGGCTTATATTAAGTTTTAAAAATGTTTGCGGCCTCAGCCAAATTTTTGTTTTTTGTTCCGGTCTTGCTCTTTTAACATTTTGGGTTGCCAACCCCTCTATTAACCTAACCAACTTGTGAGAAACGTTACGCGATTGGGTCTACCTTTGTTCTGGACGTGACAAATGTAGCTAAATGAGATGATGAGGCTTATATTGACTCGTTTACCGTTTGGCGAGCGTGTTGATGGTAGCGTGTTGCTACCTGTCACAGTCACGGTTTGGGATGAAAGCTTTGAAAACTCTCTCGGTGTACCGTCTTTCTTTGTAAATATGTGTAACCATGTATAATATGTATTTGCAACTGTATATTTTTCTAATGTATTTGTTTTAGAAACTTATTCTGATATGTTTTGCACAAGCAAATGAGAAAGAAGGGGGGGGGGCAAATGCGGGCTGACGGGAAGTGGAGTAAAGGTGAGACGTGTTTGTGGACGCGGCCGACAATAGTGGATATATATTTTTCCCACCCTCACCTTTGGAAATATACACTTTTTTCCTTGGATTACTTTCAACAGGCACCTGGACTCTGCAGGTCTGCATCAAACGTTAAATACCGGTATCATTTTCCGTTCATTTTGCCGGCTGTGATTTTTGGACTGTTTGGATTAATTTTGTGTTTGTGTTGCATTCTTTTAATGTGAGCGCATATATAGGTGCGGCTTGTGTATGTACAAAATCTGTTTTCCTCCCGAAATGTGGTGGGTGCGGCTTATAAACAGGTGCGCTCTATAGTCCGGAATTTACGGTACATGTTTTTGGAGGATAGAAAAGGGGCTGTATCATTTCTATTTGTTTTTTTCCATTTATTTTACAACCTTTGCGGCAGCACGGCGGCGCAGTGGTTAGTGCTTGTGCGGCACAGTTCATGTCATGGGAACCTGTCGTGGGTTCAAATCCAGCTCCAGACTTCCTGTGCGGAGTTTGTATGTTCTCCCGTGCTTGCGTGGGTTTCCTCCGGGCACTCCGGTTTCCTCCCACGTTCCAAAGACATGCATTTCAGGTGAATTGGCCGGTCCAAATTGTCCCTAGGTGTGAATGAACGAATGAGTTGTCTGTCCCTGTGTGCCCTGCGATTCAGTTCAGGGTGTCCCCTGCCCAATGCCAGATGATTGCTGGGACGGGCTCCAGCACCCCCGCGACCCTACTGAGGATGAGCGGTGCAGCTGATGAGATGAAACTTTCAACAGGCACCTGGACTCTGCAGGTCTGCATAAAACGTTAAATACCGGTATCGTTTTCCATTCATTTTGCCGGCTGTGATTTTTGGACTGTGTCGGGTGTGGATTAATTTTGTGTTTGTTTTGTATTTTTTTAATGTGGGCACATGCGGCCAATATACAGGTGCGGCTTGTGTATGTACAAAATCGGTTTTCCTCCCCAAATGTGGTGGGTGCGGCTTATAATCAGGTGCGCTCTATAGTCCGGAATTTACGGTACATGTTTTTGGAGGATAGAAAAGGGGCTGTATCATTTCTATTTGTCTATTTCCATTTGTATTACAACCTTTGCGGCAGCACGGCGGCGCAATGGTTAGCGCTTGTGCGGCACAGTTCATGTCATGGGAACCTGTCGTGGGTTCAAATCCAGCTCCAGGCTTCCTGTGCGGAGTTTGTATGTTCTCCCGTGCTTGCGTGGGTTTCCTCCAGGCACTCCGGTTTCCTCCCACATTCCAAAGACATGCATTTCAGGTGAATTGGCCGGTCCAAATTGTCCCTAGGTGTGAATGAGCGAGCGAGTTGTCTGTCCCCTGTGTGCCCTGCGATTCAGTTCAGGGTGTCCCCTGCCCAATGCCAGATGATTGCTGGGACGGGCTCCAGCACCCCCGCGACCCTACTGAGGATGAGCGGTGCAGCTGATGAGATGAGACTTTCAACAGGCACCTGGACTCTGCAGGTCTGCATAAAACGTTAAATACCGGTATCATTTTCCATTCATTTTGCCGGCTGTGATTTTTGGACTGTGTCGGGTGTGGATTAATTTTGTGTTTGTTTTGTATTTTTTTAATGTGGGCACATGCGGCCAATATACAGGTGCGGCTTGTGTATGTACAAAATCGGTTTTCCTCCCCAAATGTGGTGGGTGCGGCTTATAATCAGGTGCGCTCTATAGTCCGGAATTTACGGTACATGTTTTTGGAGGATAGAAAAGGGGCTGTATCATTTCTATTTGTCTATTTCCATTTGTATTACAACCTTTGCGGCAGCACGGCGGCGCAATGGTTAGCGCTTGTGCGGCACAGTTCATGTCATGGGAACCTGTCGTGGGTTCAAATCCAGCTCCAGGCTTCCTGTGCGGAGTTTGTATGTTCTCCCGTGCTTGCGTGGGTTTCCTCCAGGCACTCCGGTTTCCTCCCACATTCCAAAGACATGCATTTCAGGTGAATTGGCCGGTCCAAATTGTCCCTAGGTGTGAATGAGCGAGCGAGTTGTCTGTCCCCTGTGTGCCCTGCGATTCAGTTCAGGGTGTCCCCTGCCCAATGCCAGATGATTGCTGGGACGGGCTCCAGCACCCCCGCGACCCTACTGAGGATGAGCGGTGCAGCTGATGAGATGAGACTTTCAACAGGCACCTGGACTCTGCAGGTCTGCATAAAACGTTAAATACCGGTATCATTTTCCATTCATTTTGCCGGCTGTGATTTTTGGACTGTGTCGGGTGTGGATTAATTTTGTGTTTGTGTTGTATTTTTTTAATGTGGGCGCATGCGGCCAATATACAGGTGCGGCTTGTGTATGTACAAAATCGGTTTTCCTCCCCAAATGTGGTGGGTGCGGCTTATAATCAGGTGCGCTCTATAGTCCGGAATTTACGGTACATGTTTTTGGAGGATAGAAAAGGGGCTTTATTATTTCTATTCGTCTATTTCCATTTATATTATCACCTTTGCGGCAGCACGGCGGGGCAGTGGTTAGTGCTTGTGCGGCACAGTTCATGTCATGGGAACCTGTCGTGGGTTCAAATCCAGCTCCAGACTTCCTGTGCGGAGTTTGTATGTTCTCCCCGTGCTTGCGTGGGTTTTCTCCGGGCACTCCGGTTTCCTCCCACGTTCCAAAGACATGCATTTCAGGTGAATTGGCCGGTCCAAATTGTCCCTAGGTGTGAATGAGCGAATGAGTAGTCTGTCCCCGTGTGCCCTGCGATTCAGTTCAGGGTGTCCCCTGCCCAATGCCAGATGATTGCTGGGACGGGCTCCAGCACCCCCGCGACCCTAGTGAGGATGAGCGGTGCAGCTGATGAGATGAGACCTTCAACAGGCACCTGGACTCTGCAGGTCTGCATAAAACGTTAAATACCGGTATCATTTTCCATTCATTTTGCCGGCTGTGATTTTTGGACTGTGTCGGGTGTGGATTAATTTTGTGTTTGTGTTGTATTTTTTTAATGTGGGCGCATGCGGCCAATATACAGGTGCGGCTTGTGTATGTACAAAATCGGTTTTCCTCCCCAAATGTGGTGGGTGCGGCTTATAATCAGGTGCGCTCTATAGTCCGGAATTTACGGTACATGCTTTTGGAGGATAGAAAAGGGGCTTTATTATTTCTATTCGTCTATTTCCATTTATATTATCACCTTTGCGGCAGCACGGCGGGGCAGTGGTTCGTGCTTGTGCGGCACAGTTCATGTCATGGGAACCTGTCGTGGGTTCAAATCCAGCTCCAGACTTCCTGTGCGGAGTTTGTATGTTCTCCCCGTGCTTGCGTGGGTTTCCTCCGGGCACTCCGGTTTTCTCCCACATTCCAAAGACATGCATTTCAGGTGAATTGGCCGGTCCAAATTGTCCCTAGGTGTGAATGAGCGAGCGAGTTGTCTGTCCCCTGTGTGCCCTGCGATTGGCTGGCAACCAGTTCAGGGTGTCCCCTGCCCATTGCCTGTAGCTGGCTGATATGGGCTCCAGCCCCCTGCGACCCTAATGAGGATAAGCAGTACGGCTAATGAGATGAGAGATTATCACCTTTGCCTAAACATAAACACTTTGTCGGAAGATTTGATGGTATGATTCTCCCCCCCGGATCTTCCTATTTTACATATTTTTCACATCACATCATTTTTTTTCCGTGTTTAAAATCCTCGGCGAAAAGCCACGCTTGCAACAAGAGTCTTTGCAAAGATGTGTGGCGTCCTTTTGATAGCAGCACTTGGCTCTTTGGTGCTGGTGGTTGTTGAGAAGTTGCACCAACCAAGGAATCTAAAGGATCTCCCCGTAGAGACAAGTTTGCAAACGAAGTGAGAAGGGAGGCAGCTATTTCCAAGAGCTTAACATCTTATTTTTAGCACGAAGGGGGAAGAAGCGGCGCGCGCTGACACGAAGCAGCACGAAGACAAGTCTCCTGTGATGGAGTAGCACTCGTCGGCGGCATGCGACGCTCGCGTCTTCGGCTCGAATCCCCCCCGGGGGACGGCCAAAGGACGCCGCCGGGTACATTTTTATAACACTCGCTAAAAGTTATTAAGGAAGGTGGCAGGCCATTCTTTGCCATTAAATTAAAAGCGGAGAGGAAATCCGTAGCATTTTTCATTCTCATTGCGCTCTGTTTATCTTTTTGTCTATCTTGCCATTCATCATGCCTGCCGTGCGCACTTCCCTGTGCCATTTTTTCACATTTTGCTGCTCAGCACTTAACTGGCGGCCTGGAGTAAAATTCCCATTTAACGCTTTCTTATTGCGGTAATGGATCACAGTAACTCACCTTCCCCTCCTGGAATGCTATAAAACAACGGTTTCTGGTGATAGAACATTAATAATACTACAGTATTTTGCCAGGGGGTTTATTTTAATGTAATAAACAAAGAACTTTTACAGTTCTAATTCTCTAATTCTTCCTAAGTTGTGATCAGGGTTGGGTAGGGTTACTTTAACTGGATTACTTTCAATGACTTTTGGATGACTCCAATACCAAATATGCTAATAAAAGACAAAATAAACCAAATATGAATAAAATGATGACTCACAACACGCGGTAAGCTTTCTCTCCTGGCTTTGATCTCTTTCATCTCCGGCAAAACGAACATAAAATACGACAGAAACGAAACGAAAATAAATCCAAACACCTTGCCGACATCATTTTTGACCCGTTCCATGTGTTCCGTCACTCCCCGAGCCTGCACAAAATTTTGTAATTGTATTCATATTTAGTTTCTCATCTCATCTCATCTCATTAGCCGTACCGCTTATCCTCAGTAGGGTCGCGGGGGGGCTGGAGCCCATCCCAGCCATCTCCGGGCAGTGGGCAGGGGACACCCTGAACTGGTTGCCAGCCAATCGCAGGGTACACGGGGACAGACAACTCACTCGCTCATTCACAACTAGGGACAATTTGGACCGGCCAATTCACCTGAAATGCATGTTTTCGGAATGTGGGAGGAAACCGGAGTGCCCGGAGGAAACCCACGCAAGCACGGGGAGAAGATACAAACTCTGCACAGGAGGTCTGGAGCTGGATTTGAACCCACGCAGGAGGTTCCCAAGACATGAACTGTGCCGCACAAGCGCTAACCACTGCGCTGCCGTGCTGCGTATTTAGTTTCTTTTGTCTTTTATCAGCATATTTGGGATTGGAGTAATCCAAAAGTAATTGAAAGTAATCCAATTAAAGTAACCCTACCCAACCCTGGTTGTGATGTTGTTGTCCATTTTCGAGCAAGACTGTAAAAAAACTAAACTGTCCTGTTCTTCCTTTATCTCTAACCAGTGTCTGAAATAACGTCTGCCCGGTGTCGCGGACCAGAAATGGAGACGGGACCCGATTGCGTTCGTTTACTTTATTTAGAAGGAGAAAAGGGTTGCACCCACGATCTGGTGATCGTCGGTCAGCAGATCGCTTGGAACGCGGAAATGGCACTTCCGTGTCGCGCGATGGCAGTGTCGAGAGCGAGGAAAAAACAGGTCGATGGCCAGGACGGAGGAGCAAAAGCGTAAAACGGGTTCAGAAAAGAGAGCACCGGGAAACAGGGCAGGATTGAGTCATGAGTCAAAAAGAGCTTGCCTAGCGTGGAGCTGAGGTTCGCAGATGAACTGACAAATATTGACAGGAAGGCGGGGGTTTAAAAAGAGGTCAGCAGCCAATCAGCGTCCGTGGCTGTTGGCGCCAACGGAGCAGACTCAGATGCCCCGCAACAGTAATCATTACACCCGGGGCGTGCATCTTTTACGTCGGGCTTACAACTTACACAACGTCTCTGCCCGGATGGCCGACAACTTTTTCAAGAAAAAAAATAAAAAATCTTTCGTTTTAATTTTTTTCAAATCAAACGTTTGCTTTATTCTGATCTCGAAATCTTTGTTCGATTTGGAAATTTCGGAATTTCGGTTCGTTTGACTATTTGCATACTCGGCAGCCAATCAGAAGCCTGCATCGAATAACTTTCCTGAGCCTTATAAAGTCGTGCATTTGCTTATCATTTTCCAAAGTAGACGCACAGAGAACACAAGAAAAATGGATAAGTGGTTAGGAGTCAAGCCAAAACCTCAGCCCCAGAAGAAAGATTCAAAAGAAGCTAACAAAATTGATGACGCTACAAAACGTAAACATACATTAAAAGCATCGTGGAAAGAGGAGTTCACGTGGCTTGAGGCAGACGATGCAACGCAAACATTGCATGAATGAAGATGAGTCAATACAGGTACATACTGATGGTAGATGGAAAACAGCAATGTCATATACATGGAATGAGTGTTATAAGTAGATTTATAATACACTTAATTTTAAAGTGTTGTTCTGTTATATATCAATTATAATCAATCCTTAATACTTTTTTTTTTTGCAATGAGTCGTCTTACTGTGTTTCAAGTTGTGAGAAATGGGGCAGGCAACTTTTCAGAGTTGTCCGGTAACTTTCTGTCATGAGTTTCAGACACTGCTCTAATCCTGTTCAGAACCAGCGGGTGGCTAGGCGGGGTTAATTCTGCAACTAGTCCAAAAACTAGTTCTTCTATTTATGTTATTTGTTATGTTGTTAAGATGTCTGCTCTTCCGATAAAGCCACCTGGGGGTTAACAGTCTTTTACCTAGGAGTATGACCAATTCATGGTTGTATCAAGTTCTCAAAACCTGTTCCGGGACACAAATCGCGGTGTGGAACTTCTATTCGACCAACAGGGAAACAAGTTCAAGGGTCAGATGCCCTCCAAAAAGACATTGTTCATGCTAGCTGGAAATGCTCTAGTGCTATATTTTGTATGGAATGTATGTTTAAGGTTTATATGTTTAAGGCTTGCATAAGTAACCTGTATTGTTTTGTACTAAAAACAAATCATAAAATATGCTCTATAAAGATAAATAAAGTTGAGTTTAACTTACTTTTGGAAGATGGAAGATGGCGAGTCACACACGTTAGGTGATAGGGAGCCAGAGGCCGACGAGATCGATACCGATTGCCCGAGTAGATATCGGACAGATGGGGTCGATACCGGACAGGACGGACAGACAGGATTGATAATGACACGGGATATCGAAAAATAAACAGGACAAACAATACGCGAACGAAAACTGGAGAGAATAATAAACAGGACAAAAATAGACGGGAACGAAACTGGAAATCGTTATTAAACAAGACAACAATAAACGGGAACAATACCGGACTGGAAATACCAACAGGAAAACAGGACCGAGTCAGAACCCACATCTTGCAGGGTAGAGGTTCGTTGACGGACTGACAAAGTAAGAGAGAGCGCACTGAGCTTAAAAAGACGGAAAACCAATCTGTTAATGAGCCGCAGCTGGCGTCACACAGGCGGGGCCAATTGGGCCCCATGGCAACCGTGACAACTATGTCCTGTTCACAAGCCCAGAATATTCTGTTTATTTCTTATTTTGTTTATTTAAAATAAAACTTCTTAACAGAACTGCTCTCTTTAGCTCTTGTTCCTTTGTCCAAATACACAGTCAGAATCCCGGAAGTTAAATCGAGTATGCGGTGAGATACGGATTGTCCACACACCAACAACAACTAAATGAATAATGTGATCTTTAAATACTAAAATAAATATAGTTGGAAAACACATGCAATCAAGACTACATACCCAGAGACATTTTAGTCCAGATCTTTTAGCCGAATCTCTCAAGCCAAGTCCGTCTGATTTCAACCTACCATCTACATAACAACGCTGGAGGATATTAGTCACACAATGATCATCAGTAACTAACCTGAATGGTATTCGGCCACATGAACCGGATCGTTGCTTCTTTGTTAAGTGGCAGAATTTAGTGCCGCGGGGGGCTTCGCACCAGGGCCGCATCCCTGCAGTTTATTTATCGATGTCTTGGCCATTGTTCCTCTACTTTGAGGATCGGGAACGTAACCAGCTAATTCAAGCGGTCACAAAATCAATCACGGTGTAAAAGACCCCTGTCCGTCAGAGTGTGTCCTTTCCTAAAACCTTCTCATAAAGAATAGTTATTCACATACTCAGCAGAAAGAAAAATGATCAAAGTAAGTTTTTAGGTCTATGGTGTTAGGGCAGGGGTCAGCAATCTCTTTGGTGTAAAGTGCCACTTTCAAATTTCCACATAAATCAGTGTGCCACACCAAGATTAATGACTGGCACAACAAATATGCAACAAATGATCGTATAACTGACCAATTTATCTTCCACTATTCTTGTTCATCAATCAACTAAAAAACAAAAAATAACAAGTGGAAAGGCCTGTAGCCATCCACGACTATTCAACTATTCTTCATTAACAATGAACTACAATGAAAAAACAAGTGCTACAGACAGCTACCATACCATTCATCAATGAAATCTTATTGCAGAAAATATAAAAACTTGAAATAACAGCAGCAAACACGCATACACACACACGCTTCTTTAAAATATTGGCCATCAGTGAATGGTTTTCCGTGCTTTGCTATGCAGTGAGCAATGTGATAGCTTGCTTCAGTGGTGGTGTTTTTAGCAGTGACAAAGGTTTTCAGGGTCTGTGTTTGTTGGCCGTACCTAGACACAGCGTGTTTTAATATCTACACCTTGAATTCATGTTTTGTCTCGTAATGACGTTTAACACTTGCTGTGCGACGCTCTCGAGGCATAATACACAAAACAGCATGGTCATTTTTTGCACAAAGCCCCATTCGTCTGTCCACGCTGGCTGGAAAGAACAAGATGTTTCCGTTTGAGGAGCTGTCATGATTCGTTCATTTATCACGTGCGTGTGTTTCGTTGGTTGTGTTAAAACACGGATCTCTCCTCTGCGAGGCGCCGCCTAACAGACACTGACATACGAAGCAGAGGAGGAGGGGCGATAACGTAAAGCCTCTAAATAACACGGCGCGCAACAAAAAATGGCTAAATTTCAGGTAAAAATGCGCATTTTTAACCCCATAGTTTGCTAACCCCTGTGTTAGGGTAAAATAGGAGGTAGTCTTGAATGGAAAAGGACTATTTGCTGTATAGTCTGACTATGCGCACTACGGTTGCAATGGTTGGATGTTGGAGTAGTCCTTTCATTTTACAATTACTCCTGCAAGTATACACATTCAAGTAATCCATGCCTGTGAGCAGGTGCAGTTCCTCCGTTCGGGATACTTTTAGGCCGTAAAACACTCAAAAAAAACACATGTGTATTGGTTGATTTCTCCAGGGCATTTGCGTTTTATTTTCTTAGTTCGCATGGAGGACATCTAACAAGGCTTTCGAACAAGGATTTTGAAGTGTTCCCAGTGTTTCGAACTAGAATTTTGTCCTCTAACCAGACAATTAAAGTGCTTCTAGGGGTTTCTGACTAGGATTTGAAACTAGTGTTTGGCCCCAAAACTACGGTTCTAAAGCATTGTTGGGGTTTCAACCTTGGTTTGAAAACAGAATTTAGTGCCGTGGGGTGCTCCGGGCCAAGGCTGCACCACTGCAGCTTTTCTGTCGATGTCATGGTCCTCGGCTATCTAAAAGGAGGATTAAAACAACAAATTCAAGCAGTCACAAAATCAATCATGATGTAACAGACCCTTACCCATCAGAGTGTGTCCTTTCCTTGCGTTTTATTTTCTCAGCCTTAATGGTGAACATCTAACGAGGATTTTGAAGTTTTCCTAGTGTTTTGAACTAGGGTTTGGGCCTATAACCAGACAAATAAAATGCTTCTTGGGTTTCCGACTAGGATTTGAAACTAGAGTTTGGGTCTGAAACTGCGGTTTCTAAGGTTTCCAGCTTGGGTTTGAAAAATAATTTTGTGCCGTGGGAGGCTCCCAGACGAGGCTGCACCCCTGGAGCTTGTCTGTCGATGTCATGGTCCTTGGCTTTCTAATAGGAGGATCAGGAACAAAAACAACCAATTCAAGCAGTCACAAAATCAATCACGATGTAACAGACCCTTACCCATCAGAGTGTGTCCTTTCCTTGCCATTTATTTTCTCAGCTTACATGGTGGACATCTAACAAGGATTTTGAAGCGTTCCTAGTGTGTCGAACTAGGGTTTGGGTCTATAACCAGGCAATTAAAGTGCTCCTTGGGTTTTTGACTCGGAGTTTGGGCCTAAAACTGTGGTTGTAAAACGTTTCTATGGTTTCCTGTCAGGGCTTTAACTAGTGTTTGGCCCCAAAACTAAGGTTCTAAAGCATTGCTAGGTTTCAAACTTGGTTTGAAAACAGAATTTAGTGCCGTGGGGTGCTCCAGGCCAAGGCTGCACCCTGGTTAGCTATCGACTTCGACGATCAGGAACAAAACCAACCAATCCAAGCAGTCATAAAATCAATCACGATGTAACAGACCCTTGCCCATCAGAGTGTGTCCTTTCCTGGCGTTTTATTTTCTCAGCCTTCATGGTGGAGATCTAATAAGTCTTTCGAACGAGGATTTTGAAGTGTTCCTAGTGTTTCCAACTAGGGTGTGATGATTGCTGATGTGACTCAGCTGTGCCCGCTCTTTTGGCGCCAACTGCCGCGGGTCTGATTGGCTCCCGATCTGTATTTTAACTCAGTCCTGTCTGTCCCCTTTTGTCAGTCCGTCTGCAAACCTCAGTGAACACTAGGCAAGCCTTTTTCGACCCTGACTCCCACCTGTCCCATTTTTTGCTCCCTTCTGTCCCCGGCTTCGACTTTTTGATCCTGACCACGTCTGCTCTCCCGTCCCGGCTTACGACACCTTTTTTGTCCCCCGACTACGTCTTTGCTCCGTTTCTGGCTTATGACTTTCTTCTGACCCCGACCACGTTTTTGCTCTCCTGTCCCGGCTACCGACCCCCTTTTTCCATCCCTGATACATAGGGTTTGGGCCTATAACCAGTTAAAGTGTTTCTTGGGTTTCCAACTTGGAGTTTGAGCCTAAAACTGTGGTTGTAAAACTTTCCTATAGTTTCCTGCTTGGGCTTGAACTAGTGTTTGGCCCCAGAACTAAGGTTCTAAGGCATTGCTAGGGTTTCAACCTTGGTTTGAAAACAGAATTTAGTGCCGTGGCAGGCTCCAAGGCTGCACGCTCGCAGCTTGTCTGTCAATGTGTCAAAGCAGCGTCAGCTATGCAAGGCGACTACGTCCTATCAGGGGCTTTAGGGATTCAGTGTCCAAGGACACTTCGACATATAACATGAGAAGACGGGAATCGAACCTGCCACCTCTTGATCCCAAGACTAACGCTTTTCCTGAGCTCAATGCCGCCTCGATGTCATTGGCTATCGACTAGGATGATCGGGAATGAAACCAACCAAGTTACAAAATCAATCACGATGTAGAGACCCCTGCCCATTAGTATGTCCTTTCCTTGCTTACTCTTTAGACTCCCAGGCTTCCAGCTTGTCCAGCGACCAAGATTTCAGTGATGCTCCGGGTTCCCTAGCACTTTCAACTCTAATCCCAACCTTTGACTTCAAGAACGCCACCTGTTGACATGAATGTAACTGAAACTGTGACTCCTCTTGCTACCCTTCCTGCCCACAACATCATGTTTATATTAGTTTAGTAAGTGGGTGTCATCACACGGTTTCCCTTGGCACTTTCACACATTCTGAAGTGTCAAATGATGATTCCATCTAGGACTGACTCAACTTATAAGTACAACTGACGACGGGTGTGACTTTCCTTCGCATACCAGGCTTCGTCCTCGACTGAAATGGCGCAAGAGCACAGATCTGTCACGAACCAGGAACAGAGACGGGACCCAATAGCGTTCGTTTTACTCAGTTTTATTGAAAAGAAGAACAGGACTTGCATTCACGATCCGATGATCGTCGGTCACGGGTAGCAGGTAGCTGGAACGCGGAGGTGGCACTCCCGTGTCGAGCGGAGGTAGTCGTTGACAGCGAGAAAAAACTGGTCGATGGCCAGGGCGGAGTAGCAAAAGCGGGTCAAGAAAACAGGTCGGCAATGGGAATCAGACAGAAAACAGGGCAGGGTAGAGTTGGAGAGTCACAAAAGCTTGCCTAGCTGGGAGCATAGGTTCGCAGACGATCTGACGGGTTCTTTCAGGAAGACGAGAGTTTAAAAAGAGTCCGACAGCCAATCAGGGACCGTGGCTGTTGGCGCCAACAGGGCAGCCTCAGGTGCCCCGCATCAGTAAATGACAAGATCAAGAGTTTACAATAAAAATCACTTTACTAGCAGGAAGATAAGTAAAACGTAGGAGTGTAATCACCTATCATTTTATAATATTTTTAGCATCTTTTGGGTTAATGAAGAGAAATGTCTTTTCTTCCTTCTTGTGTTTTTTCATACCCAGGAGTTGATCTAAGTAAAAGCTGAGATGAGCAGTTTCTCTGAAGTTCTATCACATCATAATCCAGGCATCTACAGAACAATTAATGTATGAATAACAATTGCAGAGTCAAAATGAATGACAATTACTTTTATACTAGGAGGGTGGTCCTAAGGACCAAAACTAAGAGAATAAACTGAGAATAAAAGTGGAAAATCACCCAAAATACGGAGTCCTTGTTTAAACGGATTCTACCAGCCATTGATAAATAAAACACGGCTGAGAAAATCGAGAAGAATACATAAATGAATACATCGTGAGGTTAATTACTTATTAGTTATTAAATGAAGAAATGCTAAATTACTTAAATAAAAAAGAAATTATGACTGAATAAGTAATACAATCATGATATATATATATATATATATATATATATATATATATATATATCAATTAGTAAAAAACTTTACTCATTGAAATACATTTTGATTGAGATAATAAGGAAAATACATAAGCTGTCACATAAATGTTTAAAATAAAAAACAACAACTGATAGAACGAGAATTTTTTTTGCATAACATGAGCCTCACGTACAGGAGGCTGACACAATTGTCCGCCATCTTGCTGCTAAAGCTACCAAAAATCTAAAAAAGGCTGAGCAGAAAAATAAAGTAAAAAGCTGAATCTCCGTGGTTTGTATTTTTCCTTGTACTTTTTAGCACTCGTTTTTGGTCGGACGAGACCATACGAAAACATCTAGAAGTCAAATAATACACACTGTCACATTGAGAGCCCTGCCCCTGACTTCTGCACAATATGTTAAGTATGGCAGAACTAGAGAACAGTATGATAAATACAAAGCATTATAGTTTAAAATGAATTTGGCTTTATTTATTATTGAAATGCTTTTAGATACTTTAGTTTGTATGTGTCTGATGTGTGTTTTCCAGCTTAATTTATTGTCTATTATGACCACTAAAAACGTAATTTCTGATACAGTGTCTATTGCAGCACCATCCATTTTTACTTCTTAATCTTCTAATTCAGAGCAACAACCCTGAGTGCTGATTGGCTGATGGACTCCTTTCAAACCCCCGGCTTTCAAGAGATCCCTGTCAGATCGTTATGCGAACCTTTGCTCCCAGCTCGGCAAGCTCTCACGTCAGACTCTGTTCCTGCCTGATCCTCGTTGCTAACAAGTCTTTCGAATGAGGATTTTGAAGTGTTCCTTGTGTTTCGAACTAGGCTGTCATGATTGCTGATGTGACTTAGCTGTGCCCGCTCTTTTGGCGCCAACTGCCGCGGGTCTGATTGGCTCCCGATCTGTATTTTAACTCAGTCCTGTCTGTCCCCTTCTGTCAGTCCGTCTGCAAACCTCAGTGAACACTAGGCAAGCCTTTTTCGACCCTGACTCCCACCTGTCCCATTTTTGCTCCCTTCTGTCCCCGGCTTCGACTTTTTGATCCTGACCACGTCTGCTCTCCCGTCCCGGCTTACGAGACCTCTTTTGTCCCCGGACTACGTCTTCGCTCTGTTTCTGGCTTATGACTTGCTTCTGACCCCGACCACGTTTTTGCTCTCCTGTCCCGGCTACCGACCCACTTTTTCCATCCTTTAATTTCTGATACAGTGTCTATTGCAGCACCATCCATTTTTACTTCTAAATCTTCTAATTCAGAGCACCTGCGACTGCTTAATTGGTGCCAACAACCCTGAGTGCTGATTGGCTGATGGACTCCTTTTAAACCCCCGGCTTTCAAGAGATCTCTGTCAGATCGTTATGCGAACCTTTGCTCCCAGCTCGGCAAGCTCTCACGTCAGACTGCCTGATCCTCGTTGCCAACATGTTTCCGGACCTGACTCTGCCCCGTTCTGCCTTCCCGTTATCCGACCTGTTTTCCCCCGTTACCTGCCTGACTCCTGTTGCCGACCTTGTTTTCGAACTTGACACCGCCCTTGCTCTCCAGTCCCGGCTAACGACTTGTATTTCCTGCCTGTCTTCGACCCGCCTCGCTCGACACAGAAATGCCACTTCCACGTCTCCTGCTCCCTTTCTCCGTCAACTATCGGATCGTGGAAGCAAGTCCTGCTCTCCCTCTTTATTAATAAAAACTAAAAAAACGAGCGCTATTGGGTCCTGTGTCTGTTTCTGGTTCGTGACACTTTGAGCATATTGCAAAATCAGGAAGAGCCCAAACAGGAAGAGTTTTTTCCAATCGCGACGTTGTGAAAATCAGTGTGTTTTCCTCGGTAAATCCATAACTGCGTTCGTATGGCTTGTGGCCACTATTTCGAGTTCATCGGCGGGGCTTCGTTTATACAAACAAGACTGCGGCCCGGTGTTGGCGTGGGCGCTAGCAGCCTACTTGGAAGCTGTTCAGTGGTGCATACTCACAAACACACACAGTAGGGTCACGGGCATTACATGCAAAATATGTGTTTTTTTGGAGTCGCTCGACGACTCGGCTGCGGTGCGTTTGTGTGTGTGTGTGGATGTGTTTTGGTGAGCGAAGCCCCACCGCGGTGCAGCAGCGTTCGCGGTGAGACGAGTTTGAACTCAAAGGCTAGCACCCCGCGGCTTTCAGACTGTGTGTTGAGTGCATGATTGCTGGTGCTCTGCAGTGTGAGCGGGCTCACGATGCAACTTTGAAGTCTCTGGAAAAATAATACGGGGTGACGTGGAACTTAGTCTCTGCATTTTTTTAGACTTTTCGGTGCTGTGAATAAGTATTTGCCCCCCTTTCTCATTTGTAGTCAAGTCGAGTCACATTTATTTATATAGCCCTGAATCGCAGGCTTCAAAACCTCAGCCCCAGAAGAAAGATTCAAAAGAAGCTAACAAAATTTATGACGCTACACAGTGTTCTCGTTTGCCTGCGTCCCTGCGTCCTAGACGCATCATTTTTGCTGGGGACGCATTGTGTCAAATCAACGTGCATCCCTGGGACGCAACTTTTTTGACACCAAATTGTCATTATCACCCTATTACTTTTTTTTGTAACAAAGATTTACCGCACTCCAAACTTTTCGTCAGGCAGATCCGCCATTGTTGTTTTGGTCTCGCGCCGATCTCGGCAAACGAGATCTCGTTGCTTCGAGATGACGTCATTGTTTTGGTGGTGGTCGAGTGAAAGAGAAGCCTCCGTAAAAAATGTTGGTATTAGGTGCCAATCAACAAAAAGTTGGTAATTCCTTCAGTGTCGGTAATAAGTCGAAACATAATACAGAGAGTGGTAACAACGGCACTAATTCCGGCACGAAAAAACGGCGGAGAATTTCTTCGGAAGATCGCGGAGGCAAGGAAAACACGTGCGTTGAAGCGAACGATTCGACGAAAGATACACAAAAGAATACTCCTAGCAAGAAAAGGACTTTTCTGCCAAAATGGACTCGATTATATTCCTGGTTACGCTATGAGGAGGATAATGGAGTCTAGATGTTCTGTGATGCGTGTACCCAGCGTGACAAAAAAACTGGATTGCATAAATCATTTCGCAATACGAACTTTCAGAAAAGCACATTAGATCGGCACAACGACAATGAAAACCACAAATTAGCTATGAAAATTCCCTTGCTGCAATTGGACCTTGAGAAGGCATTACAACTGTGGCGGGACAGCAAACCACAAAGAATATATGAACTGAAAAATCTGAAGTAATTAAAACTGCATGAATGTATAGACTAATATTTCAGCAATATTATTTTGTATAAAGTACAATATTTTGGTGAACTGAAAAATCTGAAGTGATAACTGCTTTGTATTACCAATTAAGTGTGATGATTAAAACTGAATGAATATATAGATTTATATGTTTATTTACCGTAAATTCCGGACTATGGAGCGCACCTGATTATAAGCCGCACCCACCACATTTTAAGAGGAAAACCGATTTTGTACATACACATGCCGCACCTGTATATAAGCCGCATGCGCCCACATTATAACATGTAACATAATCACAAAAGTACCCAACCTGCAATTGTAACTGAATATAAAGTACACAATCCAGAAACCACAGCCGGCAAAATGAACGGAAAATGATACCGGTACTTAAGGTTTGATGCAGACCTGCAGAGTCTGGGTGCCTGTTGAAACTAATCCAAGGAAAAAAAGTATATATTTCCAAAAGTAAGGGTGGGAAAAATATATCAGATGAACACATTTACTCACGCAACTCCTTTTTCTTTAACCAACTTTTTACCCCCTCTTCTTTCCTTGTCTGTCCCTCACCTTTAACGGTCCCCACTTAAACTCGGCACCCCGCGTTTGTTCCGCCCCTCATTTTTCGTTCACCCGTGCAAAACATATCAGAATAAGTGTCTTAACTTTTTACCCCCTCTTCTTTCCTTGTCTGTCCCTCGTGAGTAAATGTCTGTATATATATCTGTGTTTTTTTGCATATTTATCACTAGAAACGGTTTCAGATCAGCAAACCAATTTTAATATCACACAGAGACAATCCGAGTAAATGTAAAATGTGGTTTTGAAATGTTGAATGCATTCATCAAGTGAAAATCATAAAACATGGTGGGTGGGTGGTTCGCGTGCAGCCCCCCGATGCAGAGGTTCAGGGTTCAATTCCAGCTACTTAGTTTGCATGTTCTCCCTGTGCTTGCGTAGGTTTCCTCCCATATCCCAAAACATGCATGTCTGGTTAATTGGCCAGTCCAAATTGCCCTAGGTGTGACTGAGCAAATGACTTGTCCTGCGAATTTCTGGCGACCAATTCACTGAAGATATCTGGGACTTGGCTCCAGCACCCCCGTGACCCTACTGAGGATAAGCGGTGCAGAAAATATTAAATCACAAAATAGCTGACAAACCAAAGCTTTCGGAAAACTGAGTTCAATCCCCTATACCCAAAATTTATTACCACCACCTGTGTTGAATCAACAAAATGTCCCGACCGGTAAAAGCAGGGGACCCAAATGCGTAACGTTTCACACAATGCTTTATTAAGGGATCGGGGAAGTCAGGGCGAGAGGAAAAAGACAGCAATCTGGTGCTCGGTGGGTAGGAGGACCAGGAAGCCCTTGTGAACCAAGCGTGGTCGGAGATCGGAACAAGTCGGGTAGCCAGGACGAGCGGGAAGCCAGGGATTCGGGATCGATACAGGAAACAGAATCAGGATACGGGTAGCCAGGACAGGATAACGGACCTTGAATCGGGGAGTGATAATGGAAACAGAATCAGGATACGGGTAGCTGGGACAGGAGAACAGAGATTGGATCGGGGATGAATACAGGAAACAGAATCAGGATACGGGTAGCCAGGACAGGAGAATGGACCTTAGATCGGGGATTGATATAGGAAACAGAATCAGGATAAGGGTAGCCAGGACAGGAGAACGGAGCTTGGATCGGGTATCGATACAGGAAACAGAATCAGGATACGGGTAGCCGGGACAGGAGAATGGAGCTTTGATCAGGGATCGATACATGAAACAGAATCAGGATACGGGTAGCTGGGACAGGAGAACAGAGCTTGGATCGGGGATAAATACAGGAAACAGAATCAGGATACGGGTATCCAGGACAGGAGAATGGACCTTAGATTGGGGATCGATACAGGAAACAGAATGAGGATACGGGTAGCCGGGACAGGAGAACGGAGCTTGGATCGGGTATCGATGCAGGAAACAGAATCAGGATATGGGTAGCCGGGACAGGAGAACGGAGCTTGGATCGGGTATCGATACAGGAAACAGAATCAGGATACGGGTAGCCGAAACAGGAGAACGGAGCTTGGATCGGGGATCGATATAGGAAACAGAATCAGGATACGGGTAGCCAGGACAGGAGAACGGAACTTGGATAGGGTATCGATACAGGAAACAGAATCAGGATACGGGTAGCCAAAACAGGAGAACGGAGCTTGGATCGGCGATCGATATAGGAAACAGAATCAGGATACGGGTAGCCAGGACAGGAGAACGGAGCTTGCATCGGGTATCGATACATGAAACAGAATCAGGATACGGGTAGCCGGAACAGGAGAACGGAGCTTGGATCGGGGATCGATATAGGAAACAGAATCAGGATACGGGTAGCCAGGACAGGAGAACGGAGCTTTGATCGGGGATCGATACATGAAACAGAATCAGGATACGGGTAATCGAAACAGGAGAACGGAGCTTGGATCGGAGATCGATAGAGGAAACAGAATCAGGATACGGGTAACCGAAACAGGAGAACGGAGCTTGGATCGGGTATCGATACAGGAAACAGAATGAGGATACGGGTAGCCGGAACAGGAGAACGGAGTTTGGATCGGGGATCGATATAGGAAACAGAATCAGGATACGGGTAGCTGGGACAGGAGAACGGAGCTTGGATCGGGGATAAATACAGGAAACAGAATCAGGATACGGGTAGCCGGAACAGGAGAACGGAGCTTGGATCGGGGATCGATATAGGAAACAGAATCAGGATACGAGTAGCCGGGACAGGAGAACGGAGCTTGGATCGGGTATCGATACAGGAAACAGAATCAGGATACGGGTAGCCGGGACAGGAGAACGGAGCTTTGATCGGGGATCGATACATGAAACAGAATCAGGATACCGGTAGCCAGGACAGGAAAACGGACCTTGGATAGGAGATCGATAGAGGAAACAGAATCAGGATATGGGTAGCCGGGACAGGAGAACGGAGCTTGGATCGGGTATCGATACAGGAAACAGAATGAGCATACGGGTAGCCGGGACAGGATATCGACTGTCTTCAAAATGCATTGTCTTGAAAAATGACTGTAATACAGTAATACCAATGATATATATACAAATATTACTAGAAACACACGTACAATTTTCCCACAATTTGCATGTTTTAGGATTTGGGTTTGCCTTCAAGTGGCTGGCTCACCTCAAGGAGACAAAATCAGCGAAACATCAGCATCTCGTCTCTTTGTAGCTGGCGGTGAGAGCTTCTTTGACAGGCGATCACAGACACACGTTGATATTCATTAAAACGGGAAAAAAACACGGAGAAGGACATAGAAGCCCAAATTGATACCGCAGGCTTTGATGAAGCAAGCTAGTTAATTTACCTCAAACTGCTACTTCAGGATGGATTTAATTCTAAAATTGTTTAACAAGAGAGAAGGATCAAATAAAACCATTCATTACTTCGCCAAGATAGATAGTTATTGGTTCGTTTAATAAGATGTTTTGTTTTCAGGGTTGCTTTTTAGTCTCATAAAACTCGTATCCCACAAAAGGGCGTTTAGAGTGCTTTTCAAAATAATAGCGGTGCGATGCGACGATCCAGAATTTCCCTGTTTTTTCGTATATTTTTAATTGTTGCATGCCAGACAAGTTACTGTAAGGTTTTAACATTTCTTATACTGAAATCTGACTTCCAAGACACTTCCCGTGTCTTGTGTAATCCCTTACAGTTGGAGCATGTTCTAAAGTCAGGGAAATTATTGAGCCGAGCGCCGAATATAGTCCACATATTAATTTGAAAAAATCGGATCATTCTGCCGAGCCAAAATTACAATCGTATACAGGTTCCGGGGTCTCCTTTTTCTTATCACCAATGCCGATAAAATGTTCACGCCCCATGACCAAGCCTCTGGCTGATTGGTCTGCGCCGTCGTCGATGACTTTCTATCCTATGGACATGGGTTTTAGCGCACAAAAATGCGTTTATTCAAGGAATCAACTCCCTGCCCTGAAGAATTCTCGTGCCGGCGTGATGAGGGGGCCTATGGTGGAAGAAGAGCCGGAGCTAGCTAAGCCGCTAGCGGCATTATAAGTCTTCGGTACCATCCGTAATCATGGTAAATGTGAACTCACTACCAAATAAGACCAACGAGTGCTGGTGGAAAACATCGAAGCGCACAGGGAGCGCAGTTGCTGTGTTTTGCGGGAACGTGACTCACGTTTAGCACCCCGGACGCTAACGTGTAGCCACCCGGAGCTACCCGGAGCAATCCGGCTTCAGCGCCGCTATACAGAGACACGAAAGCCTACGGGAATCGGAGAGGAGACGGACTCGCTAACACGAGGTGGTGTATCCCTGGACACAAAGAAAAAGATTTCCATCTGCCGCAGGGATGTCGAACTTTTGGACTAGCGTGTGACGTCATCCACTCCGCTACAAGCACCCCTAGGGCATCATGTTAATCTGTTAATAAACAACAGGGTAGACTGCTGGAAGTGTGAATTTCCCTACGGGGATGAATAAAGTATCTATCTATCCATCTATCTACCTAAATTTTCCAACCATGATTGAAGAATGGGCGGAGGGGTGATAGGACGTGCCAGGTACATACTCCCAACACCCCAGGTGAGGTGATACGTCATTGTTATCTGCACAGACTGAAACCAAAGACACATTCTAAAGCAAAGGTGGTTTACGACACCCTTCTCTCAGAGTTTGCCCTCAAACATTGAAGTCAGATTTTGGAAGTATATTTGACTTTATGTACGACAAAAAAAGTGTATAAAATAGTATATAACTTCATTACCAATAAGTGCAGTAGATCTTAAGAAAACAAAAAAGACCCGGCATTCATAATTGGGCAAATAGTTCAAAGGTATGTGTTCAAAAAAATAGCAGTTTGGCAACAAATGTTCAAAACAAAAACAGGTGTGAATCAGGTGTGAAATCAGATGGCACCTATTTAACGAAGATGAAGCCAGCACAAGCTGAATATACATTTGAGGAAAACGGGTCGTTCGAGACACTGCTCCGAAAAACGGCGTTCTTGGATTAAAAAAGTGGATTGGAGGGGGAAGAACATATAACGAGGTGGAAAAAAATGGTGGCTGTTGAGCTAAAGTTGTCATGGTTGCCATGGCGCTCAATTGGCCCCGCCCATGTGGCACCAGCTGCGGCTCGTTGACAGACTGGCTTCCCTTCTATTTAAGCTCAATGCTCTCACTTACCGTTTGTCAGTCCGTCAACGAACCTCTGTCCCGCAAGACGAGGATTTTGACTCGTTCCTGTTTCTTCTCGGTATTTCTTGTCCGCTATTGTTCCTGTTTATTTTGTCCTGTTTAATATCGGTCTCCAGTTTCGTTTCCGTCTAGTTTGTCCCGTTTAATTACGATATCCTGTTTTGATATCAATCCTGTCCGTCCCGTTGTTTAATATCTGTTTCTTGTTTTGTTCTCGTCTAGTTTTTCCCGTTTAATTTCGATATCCTGTTTTGATATCAACCCTGTCTGTCCCGTCCTGTCCGGTATCGACCCCATCTGTGCGATATCTGCTCGGGCAATTGGTATCGATCTCGTCAGCCTCTGGCTTCCTATTAATCCACGCCAGTCTGTTGCCTAACGTGCACTCTATAACACACATCATTTTAAAATACTCGTAGGTGGAGATATTTGTATTTATTTCAAATATGAAAGGGCGCTGTCCTATTGTTTGTCATCTTGCTGCTAACCCCTAAAAATGGTCTTTTCCCTTCCTTTTTCCTTCTTTTTTGTCCCTTTTTCTCGTCGTTCTTCTTGATTTCTTTCACGTTTCTCTTCCATTTCACGTCTTTTTTCATGCTTTTCTTCTTCTCTTCTCTTGTCTTCCTTTTTTTCTTTGAATTTTTATTTTTCTACTCCATTTTTCATCCATTTTCTTTTGTTTCTATTGTATTTTACTTTGCACTTTTTTTCTATCTGCTTTCCATTTTTCTCCCCTTTCCTTTTTTCTTTTTTTTCTTTTCTCTTGTCTATTTTTTTTTCTATTCTGTTTTCACCTTTTCATTTCCTTTTTTCTTCTTCTATTCTATTCTTTGTTTCTCTTACATTCCCAAAAGGCTGGGCATAAAAATAAAAAGGAAAAACGGTGCACTTTGGTCACTTTGAGTGTCTTAATTTGTCATTTTCCTCGTGATTTTTAGCACTCGTTTTTGGTTTCAAGACACACAGGGTTAGGTAGGGCTACTTTAACTGGATGACTTTCAATTACTTTTGGATGACTCCAATACCAAATATGCTAATAGAAGACAAAAGAAACTAAATATGAATAAAATGATGACTCACAACACGTGGTAAGCTTTCTCTCCTGGCTTTGATCTCTTTGATCTCCGGCAAAACTAGCATAAAATGCCACAGAAACAAAATGAAAATCATCATTTTTGCCATTCCATGTGTTCCGTTACTGCCCAAGCCTGCACAAAATGTAGTCATTTTATTCATATTTCGTTTCTTTTGTCTTTTATTAGCATATTTGGTAATGGAGTAATCCAAAAGTAATTTAAAGTAATCCAGTTAAAGTAACCCTACCCAACCCTGACTACACAATACAGTGACGTCTAGCAGTCAAATATTATGCCCTGTCCCTTTAAAGCAGGGGTGTCAAACTCCTTTAAACTCGGGGGGCCACACGATAGAACAAACATTCTCTCGGGGGCCGGACTAGTAAATTAAAGAGAAAGAAAAAAAAAGAGAGAAAGAAATAAGAGAAAGATAGGGAGAGAAAGGTAGAGAGGGTGGTACAAAAAAGAGAAAGAGAAAAAGAGAGACAGAGATAGAGAGAGAGTGAGAAACAAGAGATAAAAACAGAAATAGTGAGAGAGGGGGAAAGAAAGAGAACGAATGAAATCCAAAGAGAAATAGAAAGAGAGAAAAAGAGAAAGGAGAGAGAGAGAGGAAGAGAGTAAAGGAAAAAATGAAGAGAGAGCAAAAGAAGGTAAAAAGACATGGAGAGAAAGAGACAAAAAGGAACAAAGAAAGAGAAAAAGAGACAGAGAGAGTGAAAGAGAGCGAGATAGAGAGAGTGAGAGAAAATGGAGGAAGAGAGAGAGAGTGAAAGAGAGATTAGAGAGAAATAAATACAAGTACAGTGTCTTTGTGAGAGGCACCTGGCTTTGGCAACATCAAGTGGACCCATTTCAACCTACAGCTCTCTTTCTCTTGCGCTTCTCTGAGCGTTGTCTCGCGGGCCGGAACCAATCCCCTAGCGGGCCTTATTCGGCCCGCGGGCCGCCTGCTTGACACCTGTGCTTTAAAGGAATCGTTCCTTTGCCCTCACTTAAAAAGTAGATAGTAGAAGAAAAGCCTAAACAAGGAGAAATGGGTAAGTGAAAGAGGAAGTAATGGGATTAAGCCTTAATCTCAATGAGATATATTAATCCAACCGTTAATTGTTTTTCTGATTTCACGCTTTTCCATTACGCGTTTGAGGCACCAGGTACTATGAAATAGGTGAGTCAGGTTGATAATTAAAAGTGAATGCCGCTACATGAACTCATCAGCGTACCTAAGAAGTAATTATACGCGTGTTATCAGTCTCTCAATTGTAGCACGGATACCCACAGGAGTAATGAACATCAAAATTCGGTGGTTTTCTGTTCTCCTCCGAGTTGTTTACGTCACGTGTTTTCATTTTAGACCATTCAATATGGCGGTTACAAAGACGAAAGAAAACGTGAATTAAGACTGCGTTGCGTAAAATAAAAGCCCTGTATTTCTGGAAAGCAGCTCCAGGGCAACCATACTATGGAGAATAGTGCCAGATTGCAAAACAGAAGTGTATTTTTGTGTTGTTCTCACTGGTCTCATCTCATCTCATTATCCGTACCGCTTATCCTCAGTAGGGTCGCGGGGGTGGTGGAGCCCATCCCAGCCATCTCCGGGCAGTGGGCAGGGGACACCCTGAACTGGTTGCCAGCCAATCGCAGGGCACACAGGGACAGACAACTCATTCGCTCATTCACACCTAGGGACAATTTGGACCGGCCAATCCACCTGAAATGCATGTTTTTGGAACGGAGTGCCCGGAGGAAACCCACGCAAGCACGGGGAGAACATACAAACTCCGCACAGGAAGTCTGGAGCTGGATTTGAACCCACGACATGTTCCCATGACATGAACTGAGCCGCACAAGCGCTAACCACTGCGCCACCCTGCTGCCCTTGTTCTCACTGGTGTTTGCTGCAATAATGGACTAAATTGGCTTGTCATGGTTCCTCGGGGATTAAAGGACACTTCAGCAACCTGACTTTGAAGCCGATGATACAGAAAGAGAAGTGCAGCATTTTGGACGGATAACTTCCACTGCTGTTCAATTCGGATGTATACATTGTAGTTCAAATATCATGAATATGTAGTGAAATCGAGTCATACCTAAGACTTATAACATTGGTAAAATGGCGGCGCCCTCTGTTGGCTGCGGCTGCATCGGCTCGCTACAACGGGTCAGGTGTATCGACATTTCGTTCTGTGTACATTGTTACAAAGAATGACAATACAAAAGGAAATTATTATTATTATTATTATTAAATACTGTCAAAATTCCTGTTTTGCTCCTGTCCTGTATAATATAAATAAAGTTGGCAAAAACGTGGGCTCGTTTTCCTCAAAATGGGTCCTTAATGTTTCCAGATGTCACCTTTGTGTTTATTTAGAGCGAAGGTGTCAAACAGGCGGCCCGCGGGCCAGATCAGGCCCGCTAAGGGATTGAATCCGGCCGGCGAGACAAAACTCAGAGAAGCGCAAGAGAAAAACAAGCTGCAGGTTGAAATATGTCAACTTGATGTTGCCAAATAAAGGTGCCTCGGACAAAGACACTGTACTTGTATTTCTCTCTCTCTCTCTCTCCCTCTTTTCCCACCCATTTTTTCCCACTGTCTGTGTCCGTCTCTTTCACTCTCGGTGTCTCTCTTTTTCTCTTCCTTTGTTGCTCTTTGTCTCTTTCTCTCTCTCTGTCTTTTTAACTTCTTTTGCTTCCTTTTTTCTTTTCTGTCTTTTCTCTTTCTCTCTTCCTACCTTTTGCGCTTTCTTTTCTCTTTTCTCTCCTTCTGTCTTTCTATTTCTCTTTGGATTTCTTTCTTCCGCTCCCTATCTTTCCCCCTCTCTCAAGACTTCTCTTTTTATCTCTTTTGTTTCTCACGCTCTCTCCCTCTCTCTTTTTCTTTGTCTCGCCCTCTCTCATATTCCCTCCCTCTTTCTCTTATTTCTTTATCTCTTTTTCTTTCTCTTTAATCTACTAGTCCGGCCCCCGACAGAATGTTTTTTCTATTGTGTGGCCCCCGAGTTAAAATGAGTTTGACACCTCTGATTTAGAGAGTATGCGTTAGAGAAAAGAGCAGCTCACTGTTTTCCTAAATGCCACCCACGCTTAAGGAATTTGTCATTGATTAACAATAACGAAAGTTGTGATTGATCATACAATTTAATTGGTCCTCTGTGAACCCCTCATTAATTCAATTGGTCTAATGCGTAGGTGTCAAACAGGCGGTCCACGGCCGAATCAGGCCCGTAAAGGGTTTTAATCAGGCCCGCAAAACGACACTGAGAGAAGCGCGAGAGAAAAATGAGCTGAAGTGTTAAATATGTCCACTTGATGACAGCCGAGCCACCATCAACTGTAGAGGTATTTATCTCTCTCTTTCTTTCTCTCTCTCTTTCTTTCTCTCTCTCTTTCTTTCTCTCTCTAACTCTTTCTTTCTATTCCTTTCTCACCTTCTCGCTCTTTCTCTCCCTTTTTTCTATTTTCTTTCCTCGTTCTCTCTTTCTCACTCCCTTTCTTTATCTCTCTTGTTTTTCTGATCTTTCTCTCTCTCTTTCTCATTTTCTTTCTCTCTTTATTACTTTATCTTTCTTTCTCTGTGTTTCTTTTCCTCTCCTCTTTCATTTCTCTCTCTCTATTGATATCTCTCTGTTTTTCTGATCTTTCTCTCTTTTTCTGTCTGTCTTACCTTCACTCTCTTTTAATCTCATGTTCTCTCACTCTTTTTGTCTCTTTCTTTCCTTCTCTTTTTTTCTTCCTCCCTCTTTATTTCTCTCTTTCAGTTAAACCTACTAGCCCGGCCCCGATTAGTTTTTTTTCTAGCATGTGGCCCCCAGCTCAAATGAGTTTGACACCCATGGTCTAATGCATTACCTGCCCCGCCAAAAAAGCTAAAAATACAAGCCTGTATTCCGAAATTTACAGTAGTTTGTTTTTATATAGAACACCTGCAAAGAAGATAGCATAGGATGCCAGAATTTTTGGTTATTTTGACTATTATGCACCGTTTACATTATTGTCATAGGCCTAATAATGTTCCTGTTTCTTAATGCCACACATTTTAAAGCGAATCTGTTTTTGTAACCTGGGACCTTCCGACCAGGTTCGAAATTTGCATCTTGAGGGTTTTGCTGGTTCGCGCCTCGGCCGAGTCATACCTAAGACTTATAACATTGGTAAAATGGCGGCGCCCTCTGTTGGCTGCGGCTGCATCGGCTCGCTACAACGGGTCAGGTGTATCGACATTTCGTTCTGTGTACATTGTTACAAAGAATGACAATACAAAGGAAATTATTATTATTATAATTATAATTATAATTATTATTATTTTGTAAAGTCCTCTCCTGTTATGTATTTGGTCTATATATGGTCTGCGTTTATATAGAGCTCCCAATGTGCTTCACACTTACCCATTTCTCCTTTTCCCCATCCCTCGGCTGCGGGATGCGACGAAAGGGATTGAGAGACTCATCTGAGGAGGCTTTTTTTTGCCAGTATTCATTTCAAAGAACTGAGAAAAGGATAATTTAAAGCTAAAGTTAAAATATGTTAAGAGCATTGCCTTCTCCATGATAAATGTTAGACACGATATGAGGCTTTGTCTGTCATGATTACTGATGCGAGACACCTGTGCCCGCTCATTTGGAGCAAACTGCCTCGGACGTTGATTGGCTCCCTGTCACTTTTTAAACCCCCGTCTTTTTGTCACCGGTTGTCAGTCCGTCTGCGGACCTCAGCTTACGCTAGGCAAGCTTTTCAACCCTGACTCTCTCCTGTTCTGATTCCCGGCTCTGACCCCTTTTCTGATCTTGACCACAACTTTGCTCCCCCGTCCCGGCTACTGATCTGTTTTTTTTCCCGATATTGACACCGCCATCGCTCGCCACTGAAATACCACTTCCGCCTACGAGCAACCTGCTCCCCGCAACCAGCAATCTACGGATCGTGTGTACTATCCTTTCCCCTCTTTCCAATAAAACTAAGAGAAACGTACACAAGTGGGTCCTGTGTCTGTTCTGGTCCTGACAATGTCGAATTGATTCAGCGGGAAACCGTGAGCACTACCTGCAAGCTGAATTGGTAACCGACGAATTAGATTCCAAATTGAATAAAGATGAAATAAATCAACTACTCTACAAAACTTATCACTCAAACTGTCTCCTTATTGTTTGCTCCAGATGTTTTGCAGCACACGTCCTAGATAGCGCGTCGACGCTCTATTTATACACACTCCGGACTTGGCGCGAACATGATAGGCGGTGATGTCGGTCACGTCCCTGACAACGTGCGCCACGCCAAGCAGGAAATAAAGACAGGCGGCGTGTCGGAGTGGCGGAATCCGGTAATCAAAAGACAGCCGAGCGAAACCGCCGAGTATCCGCCGTACATCAGTCACAGACTTCGGAAAAGGCAAAAACATCGACAAATCCTTTGCAAAATTGGGAAAGGCGGACGTGCGGAAGATGTGAACGCTCGCTGACGAGCCGCGATTTCAAGGTGAGGTTTCAAATGAAGAATTGCTTCGACTCGAGTGCTGCCGAGAAACCTCTGTGGCTTCGCTTGCATAATGAACTCCAATTATTGGTCGTGATTAAATGCAATCATTGTCAAAGGAACCTCGGTTCTCGACCATAATCCGTTCCAGAACCCTGTTCGAAAACCGATTTGTTCGATCACCGAAATCATTTTTCCCATTAAAAATAATGTAAATCGTTTTAATCCGTTCCAACACCCTGAATGTTTACCTTGAATGTTTAACGTAAACATAAAGCTAACCCAGGCTAATCGTACGTTCGCGTTATCGTAATCTTCCGTACGAAAGATTACGCAAACATGAACGTGTAAAAATAAAAAATCAGGTCGTTTAGCACCCGGGTCTCCACGACAAGTGGTGAGCGGGTCATTGGAAAGGGGGCTCCGTTCCAACACCCTGAATGTTGGGCTCTGTTCCAACACCCTGAATGTTTACCTGTAATCATAAAGCTAACCCAGGCTAATCGTACGTTCGCGTTATCGTAATCTTTCGTACAAAAGATTACGCAAACATCTCATCTCATCAGCTGCACCGCTTATCCTCAGTAGGGTCGCGGGAATGCTGGAGCCCATCCCAGCAATCATCGGGCAGTGGGCAGGGGATACCCTGGACTGGTTGCCAGCCAATCGCAGGGCACATAGGGACAGACAACTCACTCGCTCAGTCACACCTAGGGACAATTTGGACCGGCCAATTCACCTGAAATGCATGTCTTTGGAATGTGGGAGGAAACCGGAGTGCCCGGAGGAAACCCACGCAAGCACGGGGAGAACATACAAACTCCGCACAGTAAGGCCGGGAGCTGGATTTGAACCCACTCAGGAGGTTCCCACGACCTCAGAACTGTGCCGCACACGCGCTAACCACTGCGCCGCCGTGCTGCCTACGCAAACATGAACGTGTAAAAATAAAAAAAGGATAAAGAAAATAATTATGGATAGGATTTCTTACCTTCGTGGTGGTCAGCAGAAGGCGCAGGTGGACGGCTGTTGCTTGCTTATAGCACTCACTCCCTTAGCCACATCACTAGATTTCACAGCCCTTATTCTTTAGTATCGTACTGATCGTAGATTTAGCCATGCTGTATTCCCTAGCAAGATCAGACACTCGCACACCTCCTTCGTATTTTGCTGTTATTTCTTTCTTAAATGCAATAGTTGTACGCACTACTTTTCTTTTTTCACCTGTAGCAACTTTGCCGCTTGCACTGACTTTCTTCAGAGGCATAATAAGCGTCTTTAACACCCGTACGCCGCACTCACGCATTACCGGCGTTCGAACTCCGATTTTTTGACCGAACAGCGAAGCAAGAATTTCTCGAAATTTTTGGTCAGGCTCCGATTTGTTCGAACTGAGAGGCGTTCGAAAACCGAGGTTCCACTGTATTCTAAAAGTTGCAGAGGAAAAAAAACATTTTTGAGAGATGAGACATTTGTATCCTGGACACCAACTGGGACTAAAACCCGTATATCAGGGGTGTCAAACTCGTTTTAACTCAGGGGCCACAGGATAGAACAAACATTCTGTCGGGGGCCGGACTAGTAGATTAAAGAGAAAGAAAAAGAGAGATAAAGAAATAAGAGAAAGAGGGAGGGAAAAGGAGAGAGGGCGGGATGAATAAAGAAAAAGAGAGAGAGGGAGAGAGCGTGAGAAACAAAAGAGATAAAAAGTCGTGAGAGAGGGGGAAAAGAAAGGGAGAGGAGTAAAGAAATCTAAAGGCAAATAGAAAGACAGAAGGATAGAAAAGAGAAAAGAAAGCGTGAAGGGTATGATAGAGAGAAAGAGAAAAGGAAAAAAGGAAGTGAGAGCAAAAGGGGTTAAAAAACAAAGTGAGAGAAAGAGCAAGAGCAGCAAAGGAAGATAAAAAGAGAAACACAGAGAGTGAAAGAGACAGAGACAAAGTGGGAGAAAAGGGGTGGAAAAGAAAGGGAAATAGAGAGAGAGAGAGAGAGAAAATAAATAAATAAATGTAAATCAATCACAAATTCCTTAAGCGTGGGTGGCATTGAGGAAAACAGTGAGCTGCTCTTTTTTCTATTGCATACTCTCTAAATCAGAGGTGTCAAACTAACTTGAACTCGGGGGCCACACGATAGAAAAAATATTCTGTCGGGGGCTGGACTAGTAGATTAAAGAGAAAGAGAGACAAAGAAATAAGAGAAAGAGGGAAGGACAAAGAAAAAGAGAGAGCGCGAGAAACAAAAGAGATAAAAAGAGAAGTTGTGAGAGAGGGGGAAAGATAGGGAGCGGAAGAAAGAAATCAAAGAGAAATAGAAAGACAGAAGGAGAGAAAAGAGAAAAGAAAGCGCAAAGGGTAGGAAGAGAGAAAGAGAAAAGAGAGAAAAAGAAAAAAGGAAGTTAGAGCAAAAGAAGTTAAGAAGACACAGAGAGAGAAAGAGACAAAGAGCAACAAAGTAAGAGAAAAAGAGAGACACCGAGAGTGAAAGAGACAGAGACAGACAGTGGGAAAAAAGGGGTGGAAAAGAGGGAGAGAGAGAGAGAGAGAAAAAGAGAGAGAAACAAAAACAAGCACAGTGTCTTTGTTGGAGGCACCTGGCTTTGGCAACATCAAGTTGACATATTTCAACCTGCAGCTTGTTTTTCTCTTGCGCTTCTCTGAGTGTTGTCTTGCGGGCCGGATTCGATCCTTTAGCGGGCCTGTTCTGGCCTGCGGGCCGCCTGTTTGACACATGTATATTCTACATTCATAATGCATTTGCTACAATGATGAATATTAAACAAATGGAGACTCTAAAGTTAAAATAAGCTTTATTCTGGCTTCTTTCAACTTTATCATTCTAAACCTGAAATCTCTGGCTTAAGAGGAGCAATGGCCTGCTGTAATCAATGTCAAATGCTGGAGTTTGGTTGCTGTGATCTTCTACCCATTGAAGGATGTTATACATTTTACTATAAAGGATTTTGTACGATCAAATACAAATTACATTCAAGAGATATTCACTGACTGTTTTTATTCAAGGTAATTAGAATGTTAGGCTGTGTGAAATGCATCAGACGTATTTCTGATAACAGAATTCCTGTGAGTGCTGACAGAGAAGGACGGACGCACAAGGACAGACATCGCGACGCCCTTCGGCGAGGAGGTGGTGAAGCCCGGGGGGAGCTGCCCTGGCACGCCCATGGGAGGAGCCGGCACACCAGCTTGCGGAAAAACGTGGGCCGAGAGAAGAAAGAGACTCCGAAGACACTAATCCGGCTAATTCGGCCATATTGGATGGTTAGGCTGTGTGAAATGCATTAGACGTATTTCTGATAACAGAATTCCTGTGAGTGCTGACAGAGAAGGACGGACGCACAAGGACAGACATCGCGACGCCCTTCGGCGAGGAGGTTGTGAAGCCCGGGGGGAGCTGCCCTGGCACGCCCACGGGAGGAGCCGGCACACCAGCTTGCGGAAAAACGTGGGCCGAGAGAAGAAAGAGACTCCGACGACACTAATCCGGCTAATTCGGCCATATTGGATGGAGTTCACTTAGTTGAATTGTTTAAGAAACTAAATCTGCCCCCAGTGTGGAAATGCCGGTCTCTTGTCCATCTTTTCTATCAAGAAATGAGAGCGTATTGTTAGGTGAACGTAGGTTGTGTTTGGTTAATGGAGTCAGATAACTATTTCGAACAATTTGGTAAACGATACATTTTAATATTTAAAACCTAACACCATCCATCCATCCACTATCTGCACCGCTTATCCTCAGTAGGGTCGCGGGGGTGCTGGAGCCCACCCAGCTATCTTCGGGCAGTGGGCAGGGGACACCCTCAACTGGTTGCCAGCCAGTTGCAGGGCATACAGAGGCAGTCAACTAACTCTCTAAAATCTAGGGACAATTAACTGACTAATTAACCTGACATGCATGTTTTTGCAATGTGGGAGGAAACTGGAGTTCCCGGAGAACACCCGCGCAAGTACGGGGAGAACATGCAAACTCCGCATGGGGAGGCTGAGGTTGCTGGACTTGAACCCTGAACTTCTGCACCATGGGGCTGCGCACTCCCCATTTCCTGTAAATAAAAGGCTTGTGTGAGATACATCACGCGTTTGGGTCCTGATCCTGTTCTTGTTCATGACAATGCGTTTGACCACAAGGTGGCACTGCGTCGTCTTGTACTAGGAATGCCAGTGATACATGGTTTAGCGTGGCGGGAGGATGCTGGACAAACATGGCGGGGGACCTAAGTGGCTAGGCACTAAATATTACACACTGTGCTTTTAAGGGAAATCGATTGCTATGCTATCAAAAAATGTTCTATTTTTTTGGGAGAGATTGTGAGAGATTGTGTTGCCAGCATCTCATCTAGATCCAAACTCTTAAAACTTTAAATTGGGACAAACTCCCGCCCTAGTCCCTGTTCCGGTTGCGAGGACAAAGTCCCTCGGCTGCTTCTGGTCCTGGTACCTTCAGTGAGGGGAATGTCCCTCAGCCGCTTCTGGTCCCTGTCCCGTCAATGAGGGAAATGTCCCTTGGCTGCTTCTGACCCATGTCTGAGCAGACCCTAGTTTCCACTGCTCTTAGCACAACAGTTTTAGCTTTTGTTTCAGGATTCTGGTAAGGACATGGGTCAGGTCCAGTGTTCCCTCTAAGCTGCGCGCGTGCGCAATTGCGCACTGCTCGCACATTCTCTGCGCACATGAAAATCTAGCCGGCGCACAAAAATCAGGGCTCAAAATTACTAATTAAGAAGCGATTTAAGTCAAAGTTACAGTGCATGAAGGTAAAAATACACGGGTTACCCTGACGTTGTGTCCTAAATGCGGTATTTTGAAGTCGAGTCAGAGTAGAACGAAGTTGAGTAAAGTTAGTAGAGTTGGTCGAGAACCGGCTTTTTCGGCTCGGCTCACTAAAAGGAACCGGCTCTTTCGGGTCCTAAACGGCTCTTCGGGTTGTTTTTGCTTCTTTCATCCCAACATGACCAAATATTATGTAAAACTATGCACACAATGACTTAAAAGAAGGGGGGAATAGAAAAAAAAAGAAAAAAATACCAAAATGAAAAAGTAGTGAAAAGCTGAGAAACAAAGAAACAAAATGAAAGGGAAAAAAAGAATGAAAAATTTAGAAAAAAGCCAGAAAAAAAGAAAAGAAAGAAATGTAGGAAAAAAGTAAACAGAGAACAAAAAGAAAAAAGTAACAACTCGGAAAAAATAAACACAATGAGATTTTTTTAAAAGGAATTTAAAAAAAAAGTAGAAAAAAAACACGGAAAAAAGAAGAAAAAGTTTGTGTTGCATTCAAATAATTTCCAATGATATCAAGTGAATCTTGTGGCCAAAATTGTATTTCCACTAAAAAATGGGATTAAGTACAGTTCTGTATCTTACAACCGACTAAATAAGCCCCCAAAAATGTTAATATTATGCGACAAAATATGTCAGGAAATAAAAAGAAATGGATATCTTGTGAAAGAATTGTAAGAACAAACGACGTTTGTAGGCCGTACAACCTTTGCAATAGTACATGAGTCAATTCATTCAAAAGAGAAAAATAATTTCGCATTGCCGGAAACTCAGCAAAATGTACCGTATTTTCCGCACTATAAGGCGCACCGGGTTATAGGGCGCACCCCGAAAAAATTGTTTTTGGTCCTATATTTTCCATACATAAGGCACACCGGATTATAAGGCGCTACAATGGGAACGTCAGATAGTTCAGTCAAACTTATTACCCCCTTAACATTCCGAAAGCTTGCAAAGACGCAAATACGTGTCGAGAACACGTACGGATGCGGTGTCCGTACGATGTCACTCAAATGCATCGTTCCATCATTCGGAAGGTTAAAGTCTTGGGATTCAAGAAATGCCAAACATTCCTTAGTTTCTATTTTCTTTTTCGCTCGCAACTTTACTGTATATATGACAATAAACACTTGGAATTGAGTTGAATTTAAAAATAGACACTCCATTCCATCCATTATCTGCACCGCTTATCACAGAAACATCGAGTTCAGTCTGAAACAAGATACAGGGAAAATATATAGCCGGGGTAGCTCACCGAAGTCGTTGTGTTCATAATAATGTGCAGCCGTGGTCCTCTTATATCCGTGAATTTAGTAAATCCAGGAGAATAAAATATTTACAAATACAAAATAGTAAAAAAATGCTTTCTGTATGCCGTCAGCCACCTGCTATACGCATTCATCTTTTTCGGCCAATTGCAGGCTTTGTTTTGCCGTTTAAGCCAATGCCAGCCTGTAAATGATCAAAAGGATCCTCCCCTTGACCTCCGAATAACTTTAGCCAATAGCGATCCATTCAAATGATGATTGACACATTGGTTAGCCAATGAAACGCCGGTAAATAAATCCCAGCATACACCGCGGACGACTTCACCTTCGGGGGAAAATCTAGTCGGCAAGTTAGTTGCAAGACTTTGCGAATTAATATTGATCCATAAATAAGGCGCACTGTATTATAAGGCGCATGGTCAGCTTTTGAAAAAAATAAAGGCTTTTAGGTGCGCCTTATAGTGCGGAAAATACGGTAACTAGATGTCAAGTTTTGGACATGTTTGATAATGATTTAGTAGCCACACTTGGGATTGCTGTTGCTCACTGTTGTTTCAAGCGTTGCTCACCGACTTTGTGTGAACGCTCAGACCCGTGGAAAATTACAGGGAACATTGGCCAGGTCATTCTTATATGTTTTCGGTGCGGACCCAACTGCAGGGAAGCAGGAACAGAGACCAGGGTGCTTGAAGAAGATGCTATCACGTTATCTCCAAAACAAAGTTCCGAAACAAAATCTTCTTTTCTCCGGTGCGATTAAACGCAGTGATGACGTTGCTACCGTCCCGTTTGCGTTGAGTTATATACAAACTCCGTAAACTTTAAAGATGGCCGATGTCCCACTTTGCCGTCTGTCAGGAAACACGTCTTCGGCTCTCGGCTGGAGACCGAAACTTGGCGCCGCTTAGCGAAGCAGCAGAACGGCTCAATTTACTTTGATTAGACGTGACGCTAGCGCTGACAAAAATAGACCGGGATTAAATATAATAATAAAAAATCTGCAGCGGCGGAGAGGGAAGGCTCCTCGTCTGCTGGGGTGATGCTTCCTTCCGGAACGTAACGGCTCTACGAGCCGGCTCTTTCGAGGGAACGACGGGAGCCGTTTCGTTCAAAATCAGGAGTCGACTCCCACCGAGACACTTTTTTTCTCCCTTTTACTTTTTCCTATATAAGGCGAATGTGATTGGTCGATATGCGTTTGGATAGAGTGCAGTACAGACGACCAAAAGAAAGAGAGTCAAAAATTTTTGAATGATATCCCTGACTAGGAGCCAAATCAGTCCCTCAAAACCGAGGCGATTTCTATATGCAAATCTCCGGGAGAGGCAGATGATCTTTTTATTTGTGTTTTACACATTTTAGTGATATTTTTGCGTGTTTCTTCAGAAGTTCTGCGTTTTTTAAAATCTAAGTTATAGTTATTTTATAACACTCTGTTGTTTTGAATTTGTCACGGTTGCCATGGCGCCCAATTGGCCCCACCCGTGTGGCGCCAGCTGCAGCTCGTTGACGGATTGGCTTTCTTTCAATTTTAAGCTCAGTGCTCTCAATCTCCCTTAGTTAGTCCGTCAACGAACTTCTGCCCCGCAAGTCGTGGGTTCTGACTCGGTCCTGTTTCCTGTTGGTAATCCTGTCCAGTATTGTTCCCGTTTATTTTGTCCTGTTTAATATCGGTTTCCAGTTTCGTTCCCGTCTATTTTTGTCCTGTTTATTATTCTCTCCAATTTTCGTTCCCGTCTAGTTTGTCCTGTTTAATATCGAGATCCTGTTTAAATGTCATTCCTGTCTGCCCTGTCCTGTCCTGTATCGACCCCATCTGTCCGATATAATTGGAATCGATTTCGTCGGTCTCTGGCTTCCCGTCTTTCCACGCCAGACCGCTGCCTAACGTGCATGACTCCCCATTTCCCGTAAAATAAAAGCTTGTGTGGGAACGTCACGCATTTGGGTCCTGTTCCTGATCCGGAAAGGAAATAAAAATAACCCAACTCCTTGTGATGTTTCGAACAGTCGAATTTAAATTCATGGGAAATCAAAATCTGGTGGGGCAATAGTGGACGAGATAGCCAAAAGCGCTAGTTCTCTAAAAAGAGCCATAGTTTTAGGCACTCGTTTGATAAAAAAAAAATAAAAAAATGCCGCGTTAAGCTAGCTATCCCGCCCGTCTGACAACAACAAGAGAGACGACTTTAAACCGATGTATTGTCGCACGGACACTTGCGGCGTCGCCGTTCAGTCATCCTCTGCGACGTAATCTGCCTGATCCGAGGTTAGCGACGAGCGGATTAGCGGGCGGCTAATCTACGCAGGTACCGTCAAGGCCTCGGGGCTGCACTTTGACGTTAGCTTAATATGCGACCCAGACTTGCCAACCACAGACTGAGCCAAAATTCCCTCTAAGCTGCGTGTGTGCGCAATTGCGCACTACCTAGAGCTTTTCCGCCCACAAGAAAGTCTAGCCAGCTCACAAAAATCAGGGCTCAAAATTGCTAATTAAGAAGCGACCTAATTCAAAGTTACAGTGCATGAAGGTAAAAATACAGGGGTTCCCCTGACGCTGTGTTCTAAATGCGGTATTTTGAAGTCAATGTCGAAGTAGAACCAAGTTGAGTAAAGTCAGTAGAGTGTTTCGAGAACCGGCTTCTTCGGCTCAGCTCACTAAAGGTAACCGGCTCTTTCGGGTCCCAAACGGCTCTTCAGGTTGTGTTTGCTTCTTTAATCCCTACACGACCAAATATTATGTAAAATTGTGCACAAAACGACTTAAAGGAAGGGGGGGAAATAGAATGAAAAAGAAAAAAAAATACCAAAATGAAAAAGTAGTGAAAAGCGGAGAAGAAAACGAAACAAAGAGAGAGAAAAAGAGAAAAAAAAGCAGGAAAATTTCAGAAAAAAGCTAGAAGAAAAGAAAGAAGTAAATAAAGGGAAAAAAAGTAATAGAGAACAAAAAAGCAAGACAAAAGTAACAGCTAGGAAAAAATAAACACAATGAGATTTTTAAAAAGGAATTTAAAAAAAGGAGAAAAATGAAAATTAATTTTGCATTGCCGGAAACTCATCAAAATGTAACGTGATGTCAAGTTTTGGGCATGTTTGAAAATGACTTAGTTGCCACACTTGGGATTGCTGTTGCTCACTGTTGTTTCAAGAGTTGCTCACCGACTTTTTGTGAACGCTCAGACCCGTAAGGAAAATTACAGGGAACGTTGGATTAAGCGTACCAATGCTCTTGGGGAGAATATTAGTGTCCATAAAATATACAAACTGAAAAACATTCTGTCCTGTTACTGAGAAACAAGGATTACAATTACTTCTTGGTAAGGAGTACTGTAACGCGTAATCAACACAAATCTGTAATCTGTTACAACAGCGTTACTTGGCTACTTATTAAAAGCAAATCATTCCTTGAAAAAAAAACTTGGAAGACACTCCTTAACAGTAAATGCCCTCCTCAATCTCTTCTACCTGTTGAGTCAATCAGGGCGTGTGACAGGGACCACATCTCATTTTGTTGGTTTTATTTCCTTTGATTTTGTATTGTGTGACCTTTTTCCGAGTAGAGGACAGTACCGTAGTGCTTCTTTCCGCCGCTACTGACCCCGAAGAAGAAATTTGGCTTCCTCTTCCTAGTTTGTGTGTAAACATACTATCCTGTATCTCCAGCGTGCTAAAAACTTTGACATTTTTATTGTTTAATATCTCGTGCATCCATTCAATAGAGTTGGTGTAAAGTGTAAAGAAGAGGCGAGCCGTATCTTTAGAAATGAAAGTGGAATAAGAAAGCTTGATGCGGTTGAGAAAATGGTCGGAACACTTCTTACCACGGAGGAGTACCTCTTAAAGCGCAGCTTCCAAAAGTAAGTTAAACTCAACTTTATTTATCTTTGAGCATAAACCTTTATGAAATGTTTACTTTTTAGTACAAAAAAAAAAAAAAAAATTACCTATACAAACCCTAAACATACTTATAAAAATCTTAAACAGACAAAATATAGAATGCAAAACTATTCTACTTAGATTCCTTTTTTATTTAAAGCCAATACATTTTTATATTACTTGACTTCTGCTATTTGTTGTTGCTTCCATTTTTTTCTTGCTGCTATTGGTTATTTTTATTGTGCTTTATCTTTATCACGCGAAGAAGAGGAAGAAATGTTATCTGTGCTTTATATTGTGCATAAAGCTCATTTGCCAATAAAGTTGAAGTTGAGTTGAGTCGAATGCAAAACAAAATGCACTTGGCAAATCCGTCTTTCTGGCGCTGTGAGTAAAAATAGTGCGATGATGAAATACATGCCGTTTCGTGTCATCTGTATTCCTGGTCTTGATCACAATTCTTTATTTTTCATTCCTTTTTTATTATAACTTCTTTTTATACTATTACTCTTAACTTATCATTTTAAATTGTGGTATTTCATCCTGTAAATGTTCTTGTACCATCAGGATGTCAGGACCAGAACGGAAACAGGACCCAATTGTGTTATGTTTTTCACAACTTTCAATAAAGGGAAGAGGAAGGGCTGCGCCCATGATCTGGTGTTCGCTAGGCGCTGGAACAAAGTCACTCTCGTACTCTGATTAGGATCCGAACAAGGAAGTGGATCTTCCGCAGCGAGCGATGGCGGTGTCAAGGATGGAAAAACAGGTCGATAGCAAGGACAGGAGAGCAAAAACGCGGTCGGGGTCAGAAACGGGTCGTAAGCCGGGACGGGAGAGCAGATGTGGTCGGGATCAAAAACGGGTCTTAAGTCGGGACGGGAGAGCAGACCTGGTCAGGATCAAAACGGGTCGTAGCCGGAGACAGACGGGAGCAAAAACGGGACAGGTGGGAGTCAGGGTCGAGAAAGGCTTGCCTAGTGTTCACTGAGATTCGCAGACGGACTGACAAAAGGTGACAGACAGGACTGGGTACAAATACTGATCGGGAGCCAATCAGAAGTCACACGTTATCTTGACAAAAAAATCCATTTTAAATTCTATATCTAGGGGGGTAACAGAATTACTCTTTAAATGAAGTAACTATTCAATTTTTGTTTTTCAGTCCTGCGCTCAACACTGAAAATACCACATCTAGAATGAGAGAACTATTTATTTTTTTGCTGAAAACGAAGTGATGGTAACTTTGTGATTAAGTTGCCAAGCCTTTTTTCTTCTTCTTCCTATTAATCAGGGTGTCACTTCGTATTCGTTCCCCGTTTTCTCCCTTTCCATTTTTTTCTAATTGCCTACTTTTAATTAAACGCCGCACAGCAGCCACAATGAGGCAATTAAATGCCACATGGAAAGCGATCGTCCGAGCGGATGTTATTTCAATGGCTCTGCCATAAAGTGTAATGGTCACTTTCATGTGCTGCTTATATGAGAGACTCTTTCTACTTCTGGTGGCGATTATCAATTCATGGATTGCGCACAAAAATACCCCAAAACTCAGACGGGGATATACATCGAATCTGGAAAAATTTGCTGAATCCACAGGAAGAAATTCAAGATTTGATAGATGTCTCATCTCATCTCATTAGCCGTACTGCTTATCCTCATTAGGGTCGCGGGGGGGCTGGAGCCCATCCCAGCCATCTCCGGGCAGTGGGCAGGGGACACCCTGAACTGGTTGCCAGCCAATCGCAGGGCACACAGGGACAGACAACTCATTCGCTCATTCACACCTAGGGACAATTTGGACCGGCCAATTCACCTGAAATGCATGTTTTTGGAACGTGGGAGGAAACCGGAGTGCCCGGAGGAAACCCACGCAGGCACGGGGAGAACATACAAACTTCGCACAGGAAGTCTGGAGCTGGATTTGAACCCACGACAGGTTCCCATGACATGAACTGTGCCGCACAAGCGCTAACCACTGCGCCGCCGTGCTGCCCCTTGATAGATGTATATACCGTAAATTCCAGACTATAAGCCGCTACTTTTTTCCCAATAGTTCAACCCTGCGGCTTATTCAGTGATGCGGCCAATTTATGTAATTTTTCTGACGGCCGCCAGCGGCGCTCGAGTACAAAAGGTAAGATTCAGACCGGTGGAATATATGCGCCGAGGAAGACTGCAACTTCTTGGCTTGTGCATACAGTAAATTAAAATAGCGTGAACATACCCTCATCATGCAAAATGCAAAAAGAAAGGCACATGACGCAGCTTTCAAGCTAAAAGCAATCGAGCAGTCCGATAAAGAAAGAGCGAGCGTGTTGCCAGCGTGTTTTGGAATAAGGGAGCGTGGGACGACGTCTATATGACAAAGTTGCTTTTCGATGGCTTCAGTTGTAAGGAGGAAGATGAGGACGGTTTACTGTGATTTTTACAAGTACGGTATGTTTTTTTAACAGACCCGTTTACTGTGTTGCTCCCGTGTTGCTACCTGTCACAGGCACCGTTTGGGATGAAAGTTATTATTATTAAAGCTTTGAAAACTTGTAAATATGTGTAACCATGTATAATATGTATTTGCAACTGTATATTTTTGTAATGTCTTTAATTCGGACACTTATTCTGATATGTTTCAAAAAGAAGGGGTGAAAAAAAACGCGGGCTGACGGGAAGTGGGGACCGGTAAAGGTGAGTGTTTGTGGACGCGGCAGACAATAGTGGATGTATATTTTTCCCACCCTTACCTTTGGAAATATACACTTTTTTCCTTGGATTATTTTCAACGGGACCCGGACTCTGCAGGTCTGCATCAAACCTTAAGTATCATTTTCCGTTCATTTTGCCGGCTGTGATTTTTGGACTGTATACTTTAATGAAGGACATTTAGTTTCAATCGCGGGACTTAAAATCGGGTTTGGGTTAATTTTGTGTTTGTGTTACATTTTTTAATGTGGGCGCATGCGGCTTATATACAGGTGCAGCTTGTGTAAGTACAAAATTGGTTTTCCTTTTAAAATGTGGTGGGCGTGGCTTATAATCAGGTGCGCTCTATAGTCCCGAATTTACGGTAAATATAAATGATAGTTGGTCAGGTTAGGTTTATTATATCGTATGCAATCTAGAACTTGTAATCATGCATATGACAAAGAATAGATTAAAATAGTAGTTTTGTCCGTATCCCTCCAAAAACTATGTAAATAATCATAATCATACCAATATAGTAAATCATTGTTCGTAGGGCTAGGTTTATTTTATTTGAAATCAATTAAAATCACAATTATGGAGATGGCTAAAATGAATTAAAATGTTAGTTCTTGGCCTTGTTGCCCTGCCATTAAAAAAATTGTGACATTATTCTGAAAAGACACAATACATAAACTATTTTCTTGTTGGGTTTGGTTTACTATTTTGCGAGGAACCGATAAAAATCTTAACTCCACAGATGGCCTAAACAAATTACAATTACATTTTTCTGCCATTTCATCCGTTATACAAAATACAAATTTAAAAATTCTGGCATTCCTGTGAAAAGACATTATGTAAATCTAAATAATTGTTCGTCGGGTTAGGTTTATTTTTATATGTATAATCAACTACCACTGTGACTGTAAAGATGGCTTTAGAAATAACAAAAATAGTTTTTTGCCATTTGGCCAAATGTAAAGAAATCTGTCATTTTTGTGAAACAACTTCATGTAAATAGAAAAAAAATTGTCAGGTTAGGTTTATTATTTTTTGTATAATCAATTACTGTCACGGTTGCCATGGCGCCCAGTTGGCCCCTCCCGTGTGGCACCGGCTGCGGCTCGTTGACAGATTGGCTTCCCTGCTATTTAAACCCAGTCCTGTCACTCTCCTTTTGTCAGTTGATCAACGAACTTCTGCCCCGCAAGACTTGGGTTTCGACTCGGTCCGGTATTTCCTGTCCGGTATTGTACCCGTTTATTTTGTCCTGTTTAATATAGGTTTCCAGTTTTGTTTCAGTCTATTTTTGTCCTGTTTATTATTTTGCTCCAGGTACCGTCCGTAATCATGGTAAATGTGAACTCTCTACCAAATAAGACCGACGAACTGTGCTGGTGAAAAACATCAAAGCGTACAGGGAGTGCAGTTTGCTGTGTTTTACGGAAACGTGGCTCACGTCTAGCATCCCGGACGCTAACGTGGAGCTCCCCGGAGCTAACCCGGCTTCAGCGCTGTTAGGACAGACAGAGACACAAAAGCCTGCGGGAAGCGGAGATGAGGTGAACTCGCTATCTACGTGAACACGAGGTGGTTAAACCCTGGGCACAAAGATTTCCATCTGCTGCAGGGACGTCGAACTTTTGGCCTAGCGTGTGACATCCACTCCGCTGTGGCTAAACTACAACACAGCACCCCAAGGCCATCCTGTTAATCTGTTAATAAACAACAAAAAGTTACTGCTGGAAGTGTAAATTTCCCTACGGGGATGAATAAAGTATCTATCTATGGTATCTATCTATCTATCTATCTATCTATCTATCTATCTATCTATCTATCTATCTATCTATCTATCTATCTATCTATCTATCTATCTATCTATCTATCTATCTATCTATCTATCTATCATCTATCTATCATCTATGGCACAGGTGTCAAACAGGCGGCCCGCGGGCCAGATCAGGCCCACTAAGGGATTGAATCCGGCCCGCGAGACAACACTCAGAGAAGCGCAAGAGAAAAACAAGCTGCAGGTTGAAATATGTTAACTTGATGTTGCCAAAGCCAGGTGCCTCGAACAAAGACACTGTACTTGTATTCATTCCTCTCTCTCTCACTCTCTCTCTCCCACTTTCATTTCCACCCCTTTTCTCCCACTCTGTCTCTCTCTTTCACTCTCTGTGTCTCTCTTTTTCTCTTCCTTTGTTGCTCTTTGTTTCTTTCTCTCTCTTTTGCTCTAACTTCCTTTTTTCCTTCTCTCTCTTTTCTCTTTCTCTCTTCATACCCCTTGCACTTTCTTTTTTCTTTTCTCTCCTTCTGTCTTTCTATTTCTCTTTGGATTTCTTTCTTCCTCTCCCTTTCTTTTCCCCCTCTCTCAGGACTTTTTATCTTTTGTTTCTCACACTCTCTCAAAGACACTGTACTCGTATTTATTTCACTCTTTCTCTCTCTCTCTCTCACTTTCTTTTCCACCCCTTTTCTCCCACTCTCTCTGTCTCTTTCACTCTCCGTGTCTCTCTTTTTCTCTTCCTCTGTTGCTCTTTGTTTCTTTCTCTCTCTTTTGCTCTAACTTCCTTTTTTTCCTTTTCTCTCTTTTGTCTTACTCTCTTCATACCCTTTGCGCTTTCTTTTTTCTTTTCTCTCCTTCTGTCTTTCTATTTCTCTTTGGATTTCTTTCTTCCTCTCCCTTTCTTTTCCCCCTCTCTCAGGACTTTTTATCTTTTGTTTCTCACACTCTCTCAAAGACACTGTACTCGTATTTATTTCTCTCTTTCTCTCTCTCTCTCTCTCTCGCTCTCACTTTCTTTTCCACCCCTTTTCTCCCACTCTCTCTGTCTCTTTGTTTTTTTTTCTTCCTCCCCCTCTGTCACGACTTTTTATCTTTTGTTTCTCACGCTCTATCCCTCTCTCTTTTTTTCTTTCTTTGTCCCGCCCTCTCTCCTTTTCCCTCCCTCTTTCTCTTATTTCTCTATCTCTTTTTCTTCCTCTTTGATCTACTAGTCCGGCCCTCGACAGAATGTTTGTTCTATCGTGTGGCCCCTGAGTTAAAATGAGTTTGACACCCCTGATCTATGGTATCTATCTATCTCTATCTATCTATGGTATCTATGGTATCTATGGTATCTATCTATCTATCTATGGTATCTATGGTATCTATGGTATCTATCTATCTATCTATCTATCTATCTATCTATCTATGGTATCTATCTATCTCTATCTATCTATGGTATCTATGGTATCTATCTATCTATCTATCTATCTATCTATCTATCTATCTATCTATCTATCTATCTATCTATCTATCTATCTATCTATCTATCTATCTATCTATCTATCTATCTATCTATCTATCTATCTATCTATCTATCTATCTATCTATCTATCTATCTATCTATCTATCTATCTATCTATCTATCTATCTATCTAATTAAAACCTAGCCTAACTCCAAACAAAACCGTGGGCCTGACCCGCGCAAACCTCTAATATTTATTCAAACGCACCACATCAAATGCCCGCTTCATTTTCCACGCATTTCCCCTCCCCCCTAAAAAAGGTTTTCTACACAATTCACATAGTTTTTGAAGGCAAATATCACCAAAATGAGATACTTTCATGCGTGGTTCTATGAGGAAGTTATTAAAAGTTTACGATGTGTAGTTTTACAGAAAGAAAAACATAAGTTCCCACCTCAAATATTAATGTATGCAATCTGAAACTTTTTCTTTGAATTTTTTGCTGTTTCATTTTTGTTCTTACTGGTTGCAGGGCTGAGTCCCTATTATTAATCTAAACGCGATTTATTCCATGAACCTGGCTGCGTTTCCACGAGGCGTGAGCTGAGGAAGGCAGGTGAGCAGAGAAGTCATGGCGCGAGCGAGTCTGTAATTAGGAAAATCACAGTTGCATTTACCACGGGAAGCCACCAGTGTTTGCAACACGGTTGAGCGATCCAAACAAGTAAACAGCGTCTTCCAGAACCGAACCTCAAGGGACCTTTGTGCTATTTTCCAGTCAGATGTGTGTTTCCCATTTTGAAACTCTAAGGTCCGATATACAGTGGAACTTCGGTTCTCCACCGTAATCCGTTCCAGAACCCTGTTCGAAAACCGATTTGTTCGATTACCGAAATCATTTTTTCCATTGAAAATAATGTAAATCGTTTTAATCCGTTCCAACACCCTGAATGTTTACCTTGAATGTTCAACGTAAACATAAAGCACGGCGGCGCAGTGGTTAGCGCATGTGCGGCACAGTTCATGTCTTGGGAACCTCCTGCGTGGGTTCAAATCCAGCTCCAGACTTCCTGTGCGGAGTTTGTATGTTCTCCCCGTGCTTGCGTGGGTTTCCTCCGGGCACTCCGGTTTCCTCCCACATTCCAAAAACATGCATTTCAGGTGAATTGGCCGGTCCAAATTGTCCCTAGGTGTGAATGAGCGAGTGAATTGTCTGTCCCTGTGTGCCATGCGATTGGCTGGCAATCAGTTCAGGGTGTCCCCTGCCCACTGCCCGATGATTGCTGGGATGGGCTCCAGCACCCCCGCGACCCTACTGAGGATAAGCGGTGTAGCTAATGAGATGAGATGAGAGATAAAGCTAACCCAGGCTAATCGAACGTCCGCGTTTTCGTAATCTTCCGTACGAAAGATTACGCTAACATGAACGTGTAAAAATAAAAAATAAAGGATAAAGAAAATAATTATGAATAGGAAATGGAAATAACGCGACTCGGTGTGGTGTTTGAAACAGTTAAAATAAAGGTTTAGGGGTAATATGAGTCAGGACGGTAATAGTGAATGTAGGTGTGCAAGCAGTGCATCAACCTCCCTCTAGTTTAGTGCCCTCTGGGGGCAGGAGGTGTACATGATTCTAGAACTCTTCACACATTTCTTATTTATTTTGCCAATGTTTATTAGTTTGTGAGTTTACTTTAATTTGTTAGTGTATATGTAGTATTATGCACGCTAACTCTTGAACTTCAGAGCAATTAAATAGTTGTGTACAAACAAAAGGAAACAAAAATATAAACACATCTTAGGATGTAACGGCAATATTAATTAATATCTGACTTTGAATAAACAGATTTTCTCTCCATCTCCCTCTTGTTTCTTTTTTTTTTATCATCGTGATGGATGTTCGCATGTATGCTAACAAGCTTGTTAGCGACTCCCACACGTGAGAGCGCGCAAACATACAAATAGATTCAGGCGTGCTCACTGCCGTCTCCATTTATCATTTAACGGTTGGCTTATACATCAACACAGACAAAAGGAAATACTTCAGACGCCTTCTGGCAAAAGGTTGGTGCTTTGTGTTTTGAGTGCATCAAATGTGTTTTCTGGTAGATACTATGTTGCTAGTTGGGGGGTTTGGGCTAAAGGAGAAGGTATTACAGTGGAACCTCGGTTCTCGACCATAATCCGTTCCAGAACCCTGTTCGAAAACCGATTTGTTCAATCACCGAAATTGTTTTTCCCATTAAAAGTAATGTAAAATCGTTTTAATCCGTTCCAACACCCTGAATGTTGACCATGAACGTAAACATGAAGCTAACCCAGGCTAATCGTACGTTCGCGTTAGCGTAATCTTTCGTACGGAACATGAACGTGTAAAAATAAAAAACAGGATTATGAATAGGATTTCTTACCTTTGTGGTGGACGGTGGGGGAGCGAAAAATCATCAAAAGTTTTTCAACCTCTTACAAAACTTGCGGCAGTTGCTTGCTTATAGCGCTAACTTCCTTAGCCGCATCACTCGATTTCACAGCCTCTTTATTCTTTACTATCGTACTCATAGTAGATTTAGCCATGCTGTATTCACTAGCAAGATGGGAAATTCGTACACCTCTTTCATATTTAGCTATTATGTCTTTCTTAAAGGCTATAGTTGTACGAACAACTTGTCTTTTTTCACCTGTCCTGCTTGCACCGACCTTTTTCGGAGGCATAATTAGGGGCTAAAACACCCGTACGCCGCTCAGCATCGCACCCTAGCGTACCGGCGTTCGAACTCCGATTTTTTGACCGAACAGCGAAGCAAGAATTTCTCGAACACCGATTTGTCCGAACTGAGAGGCGTCCGAAAACCGAGGTTCCACTGTATACACATCGCGTGCATATTATTTCATACATCATAGATATTGAAACCAATACAATTATGAATATCTATACTCAATTTCCATCAAGTTAAATTAAATACAGTATTCCCTTGACATTTGGAGCTTTGACTTTTGCGTCCTTAGTGCTGTAAGGTTTTAACATTTACTAAACTGCAATCTGACTCCTAAGACACTTCACGTGTCTTGTCAAATTACTTACAGTTGGAGCATGTTCTAAATTCAGGGAAATTATTGAGCCGAGCGGCCCATATAGTCCACATATTCATTTATTTAGCCGAATCAAAGAGTTTAACAAATCAGATCTCTGCCTGTGCCAATTACAATCGTGTGCATGAGACATGACCGGGGCTTCCGGGTTGCCCCCTTTTATGCCACATGGGATCAATAGTCCACGCCCTACGATCAAGCCTCTGGCTGATTAGTCTGCGCCGTGTTGATGCAACTTTCCCAATCATACTTTGAAGCATTGGGAGAAGGGTCATAGGTCATCGCCCTTGCCCTCAGGCGAGGTGTTTAAGTCAGGCGAGGTGATTAAGTCATTGTTATCATTGAATTACAAAGACACGTTCCAAAGGAAATGCTGTTTCGACACCCTTTCGAAAATGTACTCAATGCTGAGGTGACACAAAGAAGGACAAGTATTTTTGAGTATAAGTGGAATAAAACTGTATAAAATAGTATGTAACTTCAGTGCATTGCGGAATATCTCTGTTAAAAGGTTTCACACATTAAAATGTACTTCAGAAATTAAAAGCATCACCCTTTCTTCTGTTTCCTGGGATCTGATTGGAGCAATCTGTGGCCGAGTGAGATGAGCGGCCATCTTGGCTACTCTAGCCCTGTTGTGTAGCATCATTTCAAGAGATTGTCAGTCCGGCAACACATACTGGGAATCAATTGCAATTTAGTGCGTTTTATTGCCTCTTTTCGCTGTTAGTAATGGGTCTGAAGAAAGTTTGGAATGATGTGAAGGAAAATAGTAAAACTGTGAGAACAACTAACGAGTTAAAGTAGGAAATGATTGGGAAATACGAGAAGGGTTTACATACTAAGGAACCGCTGCTCGAAGGGACAGTAAATAGTTTCAATTTGGTTTGTATTGGTAGCTTTATTAGGTTTATTTTTATCGTGTTATATTATGTTTAGATTCACATTATATCAACATTTTGGGGTTTTACGGTCGTTTAAGTACACGTGTTATAAAAGTTTTGGGTACTTTGAAATGCTTTGGAATGTATAAAAATGAATACCATCACTTCATATGGAGAAAAATGTTTTGATGCTTATACACCGATCCCGATTCAATTATGGTCGAGCACCAAGGTATCATTGCATATAGATGGGCATCCACTATATATGGATGGATACAACAGGGACATTTTTGTAATTTAGCCAGCAAATAAAACCATATTGTCCCGGAAAAATCAACCAGGCTTCTTTTAGTGCTGGACATTGTGTGTATCGTTCATCTCTGTACTAAAGGTTCCCAGTGTTTTGCAGCATAACAATATCTCATGTTTTGTCTCGTAATGTAAGTGTTTTTGTGAAATAATTCCTCTTTTCAAGCATATGTTCTCAGTGCGGTGGAACGGCGGTGGGTGGTTAGCGCGCAGTCCCACAGTGCAGAGGTTCAGGGTTCAAAGTCCAGCTACCACAACTTACTGTGTGGAGTTTGCATGTGTGTGTGGATGGGTGAGTGTGAAGCACATTGTAAAGTGCTTTGGGAGGTCTTCATTGACTTGAAAAGCGGTATTTAAATGCAGACTATTTACCATTTACCATTTACCATTTACATGTGATTCCTTCTTACATATGTAAATTGACTTAATATGAGTGGTTACTGAACGGATTAGCCAAAGTCTATCGACTTAATTTGCTCTCCCGCAGTACTTGATCAAACAATCAAGCATCATTTAATCCTTAAAGGTTATTTTTGTTTGCACGCTGCAGCTTTAGTCGAGCTTGACTCTGGAATCCAGGAAAAAGAAACCTGTAAAGACAACTCAGCAATATCTTTTTTTACCTGTGAAAGTAAAACAGAAACACAAATCCGATGAAATGAGAGCGACATTGATCTATATCCAACCTCGTGTATAAAACATAACGGCATCAATAAACAGACCCAGGCTGCCACTGTGAGACATAAGAAGATATAGATTTTATTATCTTTTATAAATTTTTTTCCGGGGGGGATGAGGCTAACGTAAAAAGAACACACAAATGCAAAATCATAGACCGAGAGGGGACGCAGGTTGATGAGTTTGTGCCATAACAAATGACAGTTCAGAAAATATCCAATGAAAAAAATATGGCAACGATAAAATAAAAGATCTCCTAGTTTAAGGAGCCAAAACCCTGTTATCATAAGTGATGCCACTGATATTTATTTTTTTCATAGTTTGACAGTAAATGTATAGTATCAGCACTAAAGTCCATCCAGTTGTTTCATTATCAATGCAAACACCATCATAGTCCATAGTCCCTCGGCAGAACACTCTGTCAATTGTTGTGTGCTTTACAGAAATCCGTCAATTGTTCCGGGGCGTGACCGGTCCCAGAATAAGTCTTTCTCCGTTTGTCATGCTCCTTCTGAATTGTTCTTTTCAGAGAGAACAGTCCACAAATGTTTTCCCCGGGGTTTTCCGGTTCATACAGGGGAAAGGATACACCCTCCTCAGCAGGAGACTGGCTCTGACGGACACCAGATGACCGGGAGTAACCGATAAAGCCTGATTTGACTTGTTCTGTTTGCCCTGCAGCAGGGGTCGCTAGCTCGGTCGGCTCCGCGTCTCGGATATTAAAGAAAAAAATAAGCTTACGAGCACGACGCACAGACGAACTCCCGACTTGCCCGGAGACGTAAGCAAGCGTAAGGCTTACAGCACGAGGCGGTCCACAGCGTCTCTCGACTCAATTAGCGGCTCCACATCCGATCGGGCTCTAGCGAGAGTGTAAATGAGAAGGCAGCTTCACGTGTCAGAGGTGGACCATTGCTAGCTTAGGGTTTGGAGTTAGTTGTCGAGATTCCTTGCAGCGAGGGAGCTTTTAATGGCCTTGAATCAATGGTGGCTATAAATTCCATTTTCTTCAGGTGGAATATTTACATTCCAAGGTCTGCTTATGAATATTTCAGCTCTTTTTGAACTCGCCACTGACAAAAGAAAGAATGTGCCGTCCGGGCCAAGCTTTCGATTATATTTTACCATTTAAAAATGTCAAAAAGGCCAAATGTATGACTTTCGCCGATTATAGACTGGTCTGTGCACGATATTTGGTTGGTGAAGACCCAGAGCTGAAACAAAAAAAGACACATGAACGTGAAACCTGGCAGTGCACGCTTGGTCTGCATGAACCTTTAGTCAGGGGCACTCCCTGGAAGTCCCTCTTGATGTTTTGATGCTTGTGCTCATCTGAATGGTTAGGGTTCCTTTACAACACTTATACATAGTCACACTCACACACGTAAAAGACAGGGGCCAAGAGCAGTCAACTTTTTTTTTCAGATTTGCCGCAGATCAGCGCAGAATAACGTCTGTGTATGTTGTCGTCAAGGCCACCACGAGGGCGTAGACATGTAACAAGGGCTGGGGTAAGGTTGCCCCGTTGTTTGCTTGCTGAACCCCACTCGGGGGTCGAACAGTGGTCCGCGGAACACACTTGTGCTTCCTTCTTGTTATGGTGCCGTCCGGGGACGTGTGATCGTGTTTTCCACCATCGGAGAAATCCGGAGAAGAATCCTCCTTGTCTGCCATGACCTCCTTTGAGTGGTGGACCTCGTTGTCACTCTTGCCCTTGCTACCCCGACTACGGTTCTTGGAGCAGTTACGAGCCCGCCCGGGCCTGGAGGGGTTCACCACGTTGCCCTGGCCCCCGGAGCCTGCAACGACCCCACGATTCATGGAGGGTGTGCTGACCGTGCCAGACAAATTGTTGGTCTGGGCTCTGGATTCAGAATTTGGTGAACAGTTAGCAAAGTCCTCCTTGCGCAGTTCCTTCATGTCTTTACCAACCATGTCGAGAGGCCCGTGGCAGCCCACAGAGGACGTCGAACCTCGAAAACGTTTCAACCATTCCCAGAGCGTCAGGGCCTTGCAGTCACATGACCAAGGGTTGTCGTTGAGACGCAGGTATTCCAGAGCAGGCAGCGTGTCCAAACTGTCCCCCGACAATTGCACGATAGAGTTGTTGAACAGGTAAAGGGTTGTGAGACGTTTGAGGTCATGAAAAGCCAAGTGATGAACCCACTCTATCTGGTTTTGGTGCAGAAGGAGACGATCCAGGGCTTGGAGGCCCCGGAATGTGTTTTGGTTAAGCCTCCACAGGTGATTTCCGTGGAGGAACAGGTGGCTCAGGTTATGGAGGTCGGCAAACGTGTCATCCTGAAGGAACTTAAGATGGTTTTGCTAAAGAAAGAAGAAGACAATAAAGGATCAATTATTCATTGTCATCGGTTAAGAGGAATAGATCTTTTAATTTTGCCCAGGGGTAATTGTCGGCGGTTCTAGTCAAGTCTGAAAACAAACAGCTTCCCCAAAACTGTTCCTTCATGACCCGATGGTTCAAAATGTTTAAATAAAACGATGAAGCGGGATGAAGACTTTCCATATTCTGTTAGATAAATAATTTAAAGGTTTATCTTTAGCATTTTTGCCTTAAGATGCGCTAGTGGTTGTTCTTGCACTATACGGTTGACCCATTGCATGCCCTGTGTCCCCCAGTAGCTCGACTTTTGATCTTGACTCATGCAAAATGTAGAAAACTAATGAGCTCTGTCTGATGAATAGCAATGACTCGTCGGATGTCGGAGAGAGAATATTTCAGAAAACATCTTAGCCCTAAAACACAGCTGGAAATGTTGTGCTGACTTGGTAAAACACAGCCTCCTCTCTTATGTTGTTTGAGCCTCAAGCAAATAAGCAGAAGCAATGCAGATGAACTGATTCCAAATTATTTAAGGAAGACATCTACGATTGAGGAAATGAGAAGGTTGTTTCTAATTACAGTGGAACCTCGGTTTTCGAACGCCTCTCAGTTCGGACAAATCGTGTTCGACCAAAAATTTCGAGAAATTCTGTTGAAGATAAGACCAATTTGTTGAATCGTCTCATACGTGTTCAAAGAAATGCAGGAATCAAAATGACATAAGAGGGAGTTCTTTTTATTGATACACAATTTCAACAAGAGACTGTGTCCTTATAGTTTTCAACATAGCACGTGTACCCGGTTTGGCCCCGTCCCTTTTCACGCCTGAAGGCGTACATGCCCAGGGTTCCGTCCTTATTTGGAAGTGTTTTTAAGTTTATGCCAGTTTACGTCACCTTGCCCTTTGCCGTTATCTGTTGTCCTCCGTTAAGGAGGATTGTTTATACTAATTCGTCCGCTGAGACCTTCCCGAGATGTAAACAACATTTCTCCCAACTGTAAGCAAGTCTTTCTACATTTCTTTCTAAATGTATGCAAATCTATTCTACAAATGCACGTTTATTTTCTACAACAATTCTTGCTTTGCTGTTTGTTTAAAAAATCAGAGTTCAAACGCCGGTACGCTAGGGTGCGATGCTGAGCGGCGTACGAGTGTTTTAGCCCCTAATTATGCCTCCGAAGAAGGTCGGTGCAAGCAGGACAGGTGAAAAAAAAAACCAAGTTGTTCGTCCAACTTTTGCCATTAAGAAAGACATAATAGCTAGATATGAAAGAGGTGTACGAATTTCCGATCTTGCCAGTGAATACAGCATGGCTAAATCTACTATCAGTACGATAGTAAAGAATAAGGAGGCTGTGAAATCGAGTGATGCGGCTAAGGAAGTTAGCGCTATAAGCAAGCAACTGCCGCAAGTTTTGTAAGAGGTTGAAAAACTTTTGATGATTTTTCTATCCCCACTGTCCACCACAAAGGTCAGAAATCCTACTCATAATCCTTTTTTTATTTTTACACGTTCATGTTAGCGTAATCTTTCGTACGGAAGATTACGCTAACGCGAACGTACGATTAGCCTGGGTTAGCTTCATGTTTACGTTCGTGGTAAACATTCAGGGTGTTGGAACGGATTAAAACGATTTTACATTACATTTAATGGGAAAAACAACTTCGGTGATTGACCAAATCGGTTTTCGAACAGGGTTCTGGAACGGATTATGGTCGAGAACCGAGGTTCCACTGTATTTAAAAGAGGGTGTGAGGAAGGTGTTTACATTACCTGCAAGTGGAGATACTGCAGGCTCCTCAGTCCCTGGAAGATGTTATTCGGAAGCGAGCTCAGTCCGCATCGGTACAGGTGCAGAGCACTGAGCCGGTTCAACCCATGGAATGTGTCTTCAGCCAGGGATCGCAGGTGGCGATTATCTCCCAAATCAAGTTCTTCTAGCAGTGTGAAACCGTGGAAAGTTGACGGCTCGATGTACGTGATGTTGTTGGAGTAAATCCACAGGGTCACCGTGTTGGAACTGAAATGACCTCGGAGCAGCCGGTGGATCTTGTTGTTCTGCAAGAAGATCCGTTCGCTGTCAGGTGGGATCCCTTCGGGCACTGTCAGGAAGTTGTGCGCCTGGCAGGAGACGGTGCTGGGCGCCGTATAGCAGATGCAGTGACGGGGGCAGGACCAGGAAAACTCCAGGCCGCAGAGAACCAGCAGGAACTCCAGCCCGCAGCCTGCATTGAACAAGAACGGGAGAAGGTTAGAATGGGTGTCAGTATTTTCCCATGTAGATCAACATCGAGTACGTTTACATGCAGGCAATAATCCCTTAAGAGTAGTTGGCTTGCAATGGATAGGTTTGTCCTTTTTAATCTGATTACTTATGCTTTTATATGTATTCGAGTAGTCTGATAGATTGTGTGCACACTCATCCGGGATATTTTTATACCGTAAAGCGCTTTGAGACTCGGAGTACAGAGACAATTGATGGATGCAAACTCCAGCTTATCTATCTATCTATCTATCTATCTATCTATCTATCTATCTATCTATCTATCTATCTATCTATCTATCTATCTATCTATCTATCTATCTATCTATCTATCTATCTATCTATCTATCTATCTATCTATCTATCTATCTATCTATCTATCTATCTATCTATCTATCTATCTATCTATCTATCTCTAGCTACTGTATCTATCTATCTATCTATCTATCTATCTATCTATCTATCTATCTATCTATCTATCTATCTATCTATCTATCTATCTATCTATCTATCTATCTGTCTATCTATCTATCTATCTATCTATCTATCTATCTATCTATCTATCTATCTATCTATCTATCTAGATAGATAGATAGATAGATAGATAGATAGATACAGTAGCTAGAGATAGATAGATAGATAGATACAGTAGCTAGAGATAGATACAGTAGCTAGAGATAGATAGATAGATAGATAGATAGATAGATAGACAGATAGATAGATAGATAGATAGATAGATAGATAGATAGATAGATAGATAGATAGATAGATAGATAGATAGATAGATAGATACAGTAGCTAGAGATAGATAGATAGATAGATAGATAGATAGATAGATAGATAGATAGATAGATGGATATATAGATATGGATGTATAGATATAGATGTATAGATGGATATATAGATGTATAGAGATATATAGATAGATAGAGATATATATAGAGATATATAGCTAGAGAGAGAGAGAAAGAGAGAGAGAGAGAGAGAGAGAGAGATAAATAGATAGAAAAATGCCTAGATGTATAGATGGAGATGTATAGATGTATAGATTTATAGATGTATGGATAGATGTATAGATAGATAGATACTTTGTTCTTCCCCATAGGGAAATTCACACTTCCAGCAGTATCCTTGTGTTGAAAAATGAAATAATAAAATAAAAGATATAGAATACAAAAATACCCAATATAACGTGTTGATACGGAGTATTTAAAAAGTGCTACGGAAAATACACACTGTAATAAGAATAGGGTAATATGCAAATGTGGGGGGTGGGGTTTAATGTGGTCTTTTTCTCCTCCGGGTGGAGTTAAGAGCCTCATGGCATGGAGTGTCTAGAGCCGTGGCAATGCCAAGAAAACAATAACAAGCGCTCCAGTGAGTCACAAACACATATAGAGGTATTTCTTAGCCGGCACGCCAACAGACAAAGATGTGTCATTACAAGTCCTTTGCCCTATTCCATTGGCGCTGCTTGTCAGGCGGCATACGTGGGCCGCCATCGGCCCATTTGCCAGTTAAATTGGCCATGGAGCGCTTATTTAAGAAGCTCAGAGCCACTTTCCGATCAGTGACATGAGCAGTGCTCCCTCTAAGCTGCGCACTGCTTGCACATTCTCAGCGCACAAGAAAATCTAGCCAGCGCACAAAAATGAGGGCTCAAAATTCCTAATTAAGAAGTGACTCAAGTCAAAGTTACAGTGCATGAAGGTAAAAATACACGGCATCCCCTGACGTTGTGTCCTAAATGCGGTATTTGGAAGTCGAGTCGAAGTAGAGCGAAGTTGAGTATAGTAAGTAGAGTTTGTCGAGAACCGGCTTTTTCGGCTCGGCTCACTAAACGGCTCTTCGGTTTGTTTTTGCTTCTTTAATCCCAACATGACCAAATATTATGTAAAATTATGCACAAAATGACTTAAAGAAATAGGGGAATGGAACAAAAAAGAAAAAAAATGCCAAAATGAAAAAGTAGTGAAAAGCTGAGAAAAAAAGAAACAAAAGAGAGAGAAAAAAGAAGGAAAAATTTAGAAAAAAGCCAGAAAAAAAGAAAAGAAAGAAATGTTGGAAAAAAGTAAATAGAGAACACAAAGAAAAAAAGTAACAGCTCGGAAAAAATGAACACAGGGATTTTTTTTTAATGAATTTTAAAAAAAAAGAAGAAAAAGTTTGTGTTGCATTCAAATAATTTCCAATGATATCAAGTGAATCTTGTTGCCAACATTGTACTTCCACTAAAAAAATGTGATTAAGTACAGTTCTGTATCTTACAACCGACTCAATAAGCCCCCAAAAATGTTAATATTATGCGAAAAAATATATCAGGAAATAAAAAGAAATGAATATCTTGTGAAAGAATTGTAAGAACAAACGACGTTTGTAGGCCGTACAACCTTGAGTCAATTCATTCAAAAGAGAAAAATAATTTTGCATTGCCGGAAACTCAGCAAAATGTAACTTGATGTCAAGTTTTGGACATGTTTGATAATGAATTATCTTGCCACACTTGGGATTATGGTTGCTCACTGTTGTTTCAAGCCTTGCTCACCGACTTTGTGTGAACGCTCAGACCCGTAAGGAAAATTACAGGGAACATTAGACATGAGTTGCCATTTCCCGGGGGACAGGGGTTGACTTAGTCGTATTTCTCGACGTCCTAAATGAGCCAGCAACACGGGCAAGCTCCGTCTGACAAACTCCTGGCTGACTGGCGCAGGGTTCATTATTCAGCACGCAGACGAAGCCTGATTCACTGCTTCTAATCGATACGCCTCCGTTGACTTTTAACTAACCCCATAATCCGGGGTCTTTTATACCGGGATCACTCTGCCAAAAAGACGAGTATATTTTTCGGCATGTCTCCAAATTGTGACATTGAGTGTCTGATTTCACCGACCTTTAACAGTAATTCTGCATACTTTGGTGCCATGTGAATTGGCGTAGACTCTCCTGGGTTCCGGTTTTAATGCGATTTGCTAATCCTCCGCAGTGGGAAACGCATACCTGTCGCGCTCCAGGGCTCCATGCCCTTACAAACTGTTCCCTTACAAAATACAAAATAATCTTAATTTTTTTCTTCAAACGTGTTTATATATGTCGTTTAACATGTTATATTGTACACGTGTTTCGTTATATCATATATATTGTTAATTCACATTTTGTTGTAAGATCCTGAGTTGCTCGACATGAATGAGCTTTATTATAAAAAAAAGTTCAAAAATGTAGCTTGGACGTTCACTGTAGAAGGAAAAAATACATGCTGAAGGATTTTATACATTTTACTATAAAGGATTTTATATGATTAAATACAAGTTACATTTATCGAGTGCAATGAAGATTTTCACTGAGTGGGCTACAGGTCACGCTGATCCGAATGCGGGATGTTTTGTTCAATTTTGTTGATAACAGAACTCTGACGCAGAACGGCAGGCATTGTTTGGAGAAGCTGTATTGATAAGCGCTCCGCTGTTATGAATTTTTCAGACATCGGGACGCTCTTCTCCGAGATGGTGGGGCCACGTGGGGGCTTTCATTGCCACGCCCATGGGAGGAGCCGGTACACCAGCTCGCGGAAAAAACGTGGGCAGAGGAAAGGCAGAGAGAGGAGGCTTGACAGAGACTCGAGCGACACTAATTCGGCTAATTCGGCCATATTGGATGGAATTCACTAAGTTAAACGGTTTAACAAATTAAATCTGCCCCCGTGTGGGAATGCCTGTCTCTTGTCCATCTTTTCCTTCAAGAAACGAGTGCGCATTGTTAGGAGAATGTAGGTTGTGTTTAATGGAGTCAGATAACTAATTCGTACAATTTGGTAAACGGTACATTTTAATATTTAATTCCTAACAATGCAAATATAATTAAGTAGAATTTTCTTATTTAAATTATTAATTCCTTTTCTGCATTAAATTATTGTTGGTAATATACTGATTAAAGGGATAACCACAAACCTGTCTTTTTTTATTTTCTCCTTTTATACTTCCCTTTTTTCTTAACTTCTTTATACAACATAATTGTCACAGGACCGGACCAGATCTGGGGCACGAGGCAGGAAGGGTGAACTCATTCGCGTTAACGATCAGTTACTTTTATTAAGGAAATAAAAGTCGTCCAACACTCAGGGACAAAAACAAAAACAGGCTTACAGGCAAACAGGAACTGGGACAAGGAATACTCACAAAACAGGCTTTTACTCAGTACAGGCAAGCACAGGTCTCCTCAAGTCAAACAGAACAGAATAATGCAAAGTAATGCAATGAACCCGCAACCTGCAATCCCCAAAACCCGCCTTTAAGAAGCACACACGCAAATTAGAAAATCTGCTACAGCCGGTGCCAAAGGGGCGGGGCCAGCCGGTCGCCACGGCGACCATGCTGGACATGACAAAAAAAAATTGTAAAATAATGTATCAAAGCAAGTGAGCCGTTTGAGAGACGGCTCTCTTTCACGAGTTGAGCCGAAAAAGCCGGTTCTCTAAAAAGAGACGGGCTTCCTTTCGCTACACAACTACTGCATGAAATCCAATGTTTTTAAGACCACATGTAATTCAAATTTACTCAATCAACCCCGCCTGTTGTTTTCAGATCAGAAAGACTTACATCGTTTTAATTCAGGTTCGGCCATTGCGACTTGATGAATGTATCCAAAGAAAATTCAAAACTATGTTGTAATGGAGGCCTACCTCTCTGCTTTCGCTTTGTTCACGTGTGATCGGAATGATGCATGATGGGAAATCCCCAGGCAGGAGACGCATGCGCACAGTAGCATCAAACCGCTCGCTTCGTTTGCAACGAAAAAAACAATACCGAGATAGAGGCTACCGCGGCGAACTCGTTTGACTCGATTGATTTGCCGTTTGGTGATAGTCGGTGTATACCGGATGGTACCCATCGTTGACAAATTTGTGTTTTGTGTTTGTTTGCAGCTTCCTTCTGAACCTACGGCTCCCAAAATATATTCTGACCTAGATCAAAACGTAGATCCAATGCTTTACCTCTCTTCTATCTCAATTGTTTCCCGTTTCCTGAAGAGACCTATCGAGCTGGGCTCCGACTGACCGAGTGAATGGGTTTGCCCTCGCTCCCGGGAAATAAAAACTTGTTTATTCGACACGATATTTTTTTCCCCGGCTCTTGAGCTTGCTGCGGTAATTGAGATGGAGCATTCTCATCCTGGTGTGTTCCTCATAAAACAGCAAAACATCGGTCCAAAGTTTTCGTTTTACATTTAAATAGTTGTCATTACGATCTCCTGACACTGCAAGCACTCATCCGTCCAGGAAATTCCATTACTCAGGAAAATGATCCCGCTCTCCTCCCACTGATTGTATTTCTTTTATTCAGTTTCCATTAACGCATCGCTTCATGCATGTCCTTGGTGGAATTAAACAGACGTCAAAGGGTAAAAAGAGAAGACGGGCGGACACTATAGGTTGTAACATTCATTTGTCGGTGTAGCTCTTACCGTTTTAATGGACCTGTGTCGAGTACAACTTGAGGAATTCACACGGATACATGTTTGAAAACCCAGCTAAGCAGCGTGCTTCTCGTTGCCCTACCCAATCGGCAAAATCTAAAAATGTTGAAAATATCTTTAAAAGTGTCAGGACCAGAACGGAGACAGAACCCACTTGCGTTGCGTTTTATCTGAAGAAAGAGAAAGGGCTGCACCCACAATCCGGTGTTCGGTCTGGTACTCGGATTGTGCTCCGAACAGGGAAGTGGATCTTCCGTGGCGAGCGATGGCGGTGTGGGGGACGGAAAAAAGCGGGTCGGTAGCTGGGACAGGAGAACAAAAACGTGGTTGGGGTTGGAAGCGAGTCATAAGCCAGAAAAGGAGAGAAGACATAGTCGAGTGACAAAAAGAGGTCGGAAGCTGCGATGGGAGAGCAGACGTGGTCAGGATCAAAAACGGGTCGAAGCTGGGGACAGACGGGAGCAAAAACAGGTGGGAGTCAGGGTCAAAAAGGCTTGCCTAGTGTTAACTGAGGTTTGCAGACGGACTGACAAAAACGCGACGGATAGGAGTGGATATAAATAGGAACAGGGAGTCCGAGGGAGTTGGCGCCAAAGGAGCGGGCACAGGTGATTCACATCAGTAATCGTGACATTTTCTGCACTTTTTTCTAATCTAGGAGGGAAAATATTTCTTAAAATGAGCAGATTATTCAGATCAAAAACGGGTTGAAGCCGGGACGGACGGAAAAAAAAAAAACGGGACAGGTGGGAGTCAGGGTCGAAAAAGGCTTGCCTAGTGTTTACTGAGGTTTGCAGACGGACTGACAAAAAGGGATACACAGGACTGGGATCAAATATTGATCGGGAACTAATCAGAACCCGCGGCAGTTGGCGCCAAAAGAGCGGGCACATCAGTATTCATGACAAAAATACTTTAAACTCCAGTCCAAAATACGTCTTTACCTTGATGATAAGTGAAGATTTAAAAAAAGAACCCCAAAAACCAAGCCCCGAATTTTTTTTTTCTGAAAACATTAAGACCAAATTAGTCCAAATAATTGCCCTGCGACTGGCTGGCAACCAGTTCAGGGTGTTTCCTGCCCACTGCGCAAAGATAGCTGGGATGGGCTCTTATTATTCTTGCTAGTACAAGTCACCTCAATTTGTCTCGGTTGCCATGGCGCCCAATTGGCGACAGCTGCGGCCCGTTCACAGATTGGCTTCCCTTCTACTTAAGCTCAGTCCTCGCATTTACCCTTTGTCAGTCCGTCAACGAACCTTTGCACCCGCAAGACGTGGGTATCCCATTTGTGTATCCTGTCCGGTATCGATCCCGTCTGTTTTGTCCTGTTTTGATTTCGGTCTCCGGCCTCCAGTGCCTGGTATTGTGCCCGATATTCTCGTCCTGTCTGATATCCATCTCCAGTCTCTTATATCTGTTATCAATCCTTTCAATCCCGTTCTGTCCGGTATCGACATCATCTGTCCGGTATCGGCTCATGCAACTGGTATTGATCTCGTTGGTCGCTTGCTTTCTGTTGTTCCATACAGTAATGTACCGTATTTTCCGCACTATAGGGCGCACCGGGTTATAGGGCGCACCCCCAAAAAATAGTTTTTGGTCCTATATCTTCCATAGATAAGGCGCACCGGATTATAAGGCGCTACAATGGGAACGTCGACAAAACAGTCAGATGGTTCAGTCCAACTGATTACCCCCTTAACATTCCCAAAGCTTGCAAAGAAGCAAATACGTGTCGTAGACACGTGCGGATGCGGTGTCCGTACGATGTCACTCAAATGCATCGTTCCAAATATCATTCGGGATTCAAGAAATGCCAACCATTCCTTAGTTTCTATTTTCTTTTTCGCTCACAACTTTACTGTGCATAGGACAATAAACAGTTGGAATTGAGTTTAATTCACTCAACTCATCACAGCAACATCAAGATCGTTCTAAAACAAGATACCGGGAAAATATAAAGCCGCATAGCTCACCTGAGTTCTCACGTTCAATAATGATACGCAATCATGGTCTTCTTACAACCGTGAGTGTAGTAAATCCAGGAGAGTAAAATATTTACAAATACAGACTAATGAAACATGTTTCTTTATGGCGTAGTTTAGCAAGCTTGCTATTCAGTCATCTTTTTCGGCCAATTGCAGGGTTTGTTTTGGCCCTCTAGCCAATCCGAGGCTCCGAATAACTTCAGCCAATAGCGATCGATTTAACGGATGATTGACACATCTTTTTCGGCCAGTTGCAGGGTTTGTTTTGGCCCTCTAGCCAATCCGAGGCTCCGAATAACTTCAGCCAATAGCGATTGATTTAACGGATGATTGACACATTGGTTAGCCAATGAAACGCCGGTATATAAATCCCAGCATACACCACGGACTACTCCATGTTCGGGGGAAAATCGAGTCGTCGGCTGTTACGTAAATTGCGAGACCTTGCGATTTAATATTGAGCCATATATAAGGCGCACTGTATTATAAGGCGCATGGTCAGCTTTTGAAAAAAAATAAGACTTTTAGGTGCGCCTTATAGTGCGGAAAATACGGTAATAGAAGCTGTCACGCTGTTTGGATTTATTTTCCTTTTGTTTCTGTTGCCATTTGTTAGTTTTGCCATACGTTGTACTCTACTGAAATGCTAATTTCCCTCATAGATATTGAGAACCAGTGGAGGTGCTAACCACATGGTGTGTGTATGTTGTGTCGCTCATTGCAGGTAAATTGTTCCCGTTTTTACCCTCGTTATTGTAATGATTTCTATTTTCACAAATATAAAAAAGGATGATGTTGGTTAAAATTCTTGTAAAAGTTAAAACCATACCACCATACAATCACTACGGTTACACTTATTTTGCGCACTCTTGCCTCAGCTTCCGCTTCCCCTCACTTGGGTCCACCTGCCAAAACTTAGCTGGTATAAACAATGTAGATCAGGGGTGTCAAACTCATTTTACCTCGGGGGCCACACGATAGATCAAACATTCTTTCGGGGGCCGGACTAGAATATTAGAGAGAGAGAAAAAGAGAGAAAGAAATAAGACAAAATGAAGGAGAGAAAAAGAGAGAGGGTGGGACAATGAAAGAGAGAAAGGGAGAAAGAGAGAGAAAGAAGAGAGAGGGAGAGAGAATATGAGACAAAAAAGATATAAAGACAAATAGTGAGAGAGGGGGGAAGAAAGAGAGAGAGAGAGAAGAAAGGGAGAGAGAATGTGAGAAAAAAAGATATAAAAACAAATAGTAAGAGAGGGGGGAAGAAAGAGAGAGAAAGAATGATAACCCAAGATAAATAGAAAGAGAGAATGAAAGAGAGAAAGGGAGAAAGAGAGAGAGAGAAGAGAGAGGGAGAGAATGTGAGAAAAAAAAGATATAAAGACAAATAGTGAGAGAGGGGGGAAGAAAGAGAGCGAAAGAATGATATCCAAAGATAAATAGAAAGAGGGAAGGAGAGTAAAGAGAAGGAGAGAAAGAGAGAATGGGAGAAGGACAGAAGGGGAAAGCAGGAGAGAGCGAAAAAGAGAAAAGGAAAAATGGAAGAGAGAGCAAAAGAAGGTAAAAAGACACACAGAGAGAAAGAGACAAAGAGAAACAAAGAAAGAGACACAGAAAGTGAAAGAGAGAGAGAGACACAGAGAGTGAGAGAAAAAGGGTGGAAAAGAGAGAGAGAGCGTGAGAGAGAGAGAAAAACAAATAAATTCAAGTACCGGTACACCGTCTTTGTGAGACGCACCTGGCTTTGGCAACATCAAGTGGACATATTTAAACCTGCTGCTCGTTTTACTCTTGCGCTTCTCTGAGCGTTGTCTGGCGGGCCAGATTCAATCCCTTAGCGGGCCTGATCTGGCCCCCGGGCCGCATGTTTGACACCCCTGATGTAGATGAAGAAAACAAATAACCTTAGGATTTGATATTGCACGTTAAAGTAAGAAATGAGAAAATAAAATGGTGTCGGCTACATTTAATGAGAAAAGTAACATGACTTAGTTAACGCCTGATGAAGGTTTTGGCGCAACGTATTTGCACTCAATTTAAAACTCGGAGTTAATAAGATTTACTGATGAAAAGGATGGAGTCAGAGCTCTAATTGAACCCAAGAAACGGCCGTTGCCTCACTTTACATCGTGTCGTGATTGATCAAAACATAAATAAATCTGTCAGCGACTAGAAATCGTTTCGGACCTTTTAATCAGTTATTTAGTGGCTCCGTTAAAAGAACACAAAAGAGAAAACATATTTTCGAAGAATTGTAAGGTGGAACCACATTATTTCAAAATTAAAAAGAAAGAAAAAAAAAAAGTAGGGGTTGCAAAAATATTGCCCCCCTGCTCTTTCAGCTCAACTGAATCCAGAAGTGCCCTGATGACTTCCGAATGATCCAATGTTGACATAAATGACTAACCATGACAAGAGGAAAAACATTTACACATCTAATATCAACATTGGAGAGAGTGTAACCACTACAAACCTACCACAACTGGGTCGTCCCTCTATGTCCCAAACTATTCAGAGAAGCAACCAAGACACCCATGATAACATGACAACAGCTGAGGTGGGACAATCTTTACATTAGACAACTATTAGTCGTACTTTGCATAAATCTACCCTCTAGGGAAGAGTGGCATTTGCAAAAAGTCACATGAGTGACACATATAATGTGGAACAAGGTGCTTTGGTCATTTGAGACCAAAATCGAACTTGCTGAATGCAAATAACACTGCACATCACCCTTAAGACAACATCCCCCATGTCAAACATGGGGATGACAGCATCATGCTTTGAGGTTTATTTTCTTCAAGCAGGGTCTGAGTAGATCACTAGAGCTGATGGGAAGATGTAAGGAGCCAAATAAAGGATGTTTTGGCATAAAAACTGTTGCAGTCTGCCTGAGACCCCCAACAGGACAACAACCTTAAAAATAAAGCAGAATCTATACAATGGAATGGTTTAAAACTAACAAAATAAAGATGGTGGAATGGCCAAGCCAAAGTCTAGACCTTAATCCTATAGAGCATTTGTGGAAAGTTCTGAACAATACTCTCCACAAACAATCACCATCAATTCTTGAGGACTTGAGCTGTTTTGTAAGGAAGAATGTATGTTTTAAGATAATAATATAATATACTAATATGAAATGTTAGTTAGAAAAGTCATTATACTAATATAATATACTATTAAAAAAACTGGAAAGATATGGCATGAGGGGTGTGGCTTTGAAATGGATTCAAAGTTATTTGAAGGGGAGGAGCAATATGTGAAAATGGGATAGTTGTCATCACTTGGACATCTGTTGTGGAGTACCACAGGGTTCTATCCTGGGTCCAAAGTTATTTAATTTATACATTAACGATACTTTTAATGTTTCAAAACTATTGAAAATAGTAATATTTGCAGACGGCACTAACGTTTTCTATTCAAATGATAACTAAACTGATGTGGTAACCTGCATTAATCGTGAATTAATTCACCCAAAAGTATGGATGCATATAAATACATTTTCTTTAAATTTAAATAAAACCTAAGTATTATTCTTTGGTTATCGCAAGGCAAATCAAGATTTAGAAGTAAAAATGGATGGTGCTTTTAGGGGTCATAATAGACAATAAATGAAGCTGGAAAACACACATCAGACACATACAAACTAAAGTATCTAAAAGCATTTCAATAATTAATAAAGCCAAATTCATTTTAAACATGAATGCATTGTATTTATTATATTGTTCCCTAGTTCTGCCATACTGAGATTGGGAATAGTGCGTCTAGAACTATGGTTAACTTTGTTGTTATTGTTATATCATAACTGTTATTATTAATATTATTACTATTGTTATTATCATTGGTGTATTTAATAGGGAAGACGATAGGGTAGGAAAAATAAGCATCTGATTCTTTCTACTTCTTTTCGAACATGTTATGTAACATTTTTTTGTTGTTGAGTTATTGTTTTTGTTCTGTTTTTATTTTATTGTTCGAAATAAAGTTTTCATTGTCACGAGTTGGAAGGGGGGCTGGCTCATTCTGTCACGAGGTGGAAGGGGTGACCGGACCAGAACGGAGGCAGGAGGCAGGAAGGGAGAACTCAATTGCGTGACGATCCAAAACTTTTATTTACCAAAATAAAAGTTGTCCAGAACTCAGGGACAAGACAGAACAAACAGGCTTTAACAAAAACGTGCAAACACAGGCTTCTTCCAACTCAACTAAACAGGACAAGGCATAACAGAACGGACATTGTGTATATAATGAGCCAGCACCCGCAAAACCCACAATCCAGCCTTAAATAGCAGACACGCAATTAGTTGAACTGCTTCAGCTGGTGCCTAGGGGGCGGGGCAGACCGGTCGCCAAGGCGACCATGACATTCATTCATTCAAGATGTGCCATACTAAAACGAGAAAAAGAGAAAAAAAGAGAAAAGACATTGTACAAAGTAATAAATTAAAAGTAGCCAATATTTTTTTTCCATGTCGACTTTTCCATTTTTTATTTCCCAGCACAGTATAAAATGTTAAATAATTCGGTTTACCATCCCGATTGTGTCTCCCATGTTGTTGATTCTTAGAAATCAATTTGATTTTTTCATCTATAAGTTTAAAGCCTGAATTATGGCGATACGTCCAAAAAAATCAGTGTATTTAGCAGCACTGTTAACAAAAGAGAACACAGGATTTCATTAAGTTCCAAAATGGACTTGCAAGGTTATCATTTGGCGACACTAACACGGACCCTGAAAGGAGATTATTGTTTCTGGGTTGTGTAAGCTCATTACGAGCCATAACCCTTCCTTACTGACCGGACACAATAGACACTCTCAATTTCTTTTTTTTTTCTCCACCCGCTCGCTTAGCCACCTTTCACCTCTTCATCATCAAGCTTCTCTTTTTCTGCGCAAGGGGAATAGATAAATCAGCCAAATGGGACGGATTTAGTCCCTTGATAGACAATGAGAAGCTATTGTGCAGAATACAAATGCAACAAAGTTCACAACGGCGCTGCCCTCATGAATAAAGCATGAGCGCTAATGGGAGGGACTGTCGAGCTGCAGGATTGTGGGACTCATTAAGGGGACAAACGCCATTTCCTGTTTCTTTCTAGAGCGGTGTTTCTCAACAGGTGGGTCGAGGACCTGTTTATAGGGGGTCGCAGGCTTTTCTTCTTGAAAAAAAAAAAAAACCTGGAAGACACACCGTGCTCAATCTCTTCTACCTGTTCAATCGGGGCGTTTGAGAGGGATCGCATCCAATGTTCCCTGTAATTTTCCTTACGGGTCTGAGCGTTCACACAACGTCGGTGAGCAACGCTTGAAACAACAGTGAGCAACCATAATCCCAAGTGTGGCAAGATCATGAATTATCAAACATGTCCAAAGCTTGACATCAAGTTACATTTTGCTGAGTTTCCGGCAATGCAAAATTATTTTTCACTTTTGAATGAATTGACTCATGTACTATTGCAAAGGTTGTACGGCCTACAAACGTCGTTTGTTTTTATAATTCTTTCACAAGATATCCATTTATTTTTATTTCCGGATATATTTTGTGGCATAATATTAACATTTTTGGGAGCTTATTGAGTCAGTTGTAAGATACAGAAATGTACTTAATCACATTTTTTAGTGGAAGTACAATGTTGGCAACAAGATTCACTTGATATAATTGGAAATAATTTGAATGCAACACAAACTTTTTCTTCTTTTTTCTGTGTTTTTTTCTAATTTTTTTTAAATTCCTTCAAAAAAAATCTCATATTTGGTCATGTTGGGATTAGAGAAGCAAAAACAACCCGAAGAGCCGTTTAGGACCCGAAAGAGCCGGTTCCTTTTAGTGAGCCGAGCCGAAGAAGCCGGTTCTCGACAAACTCTACTAACTTTACTCAACTTCGTTCTACTTTGACTCGACTTCAAAATACCGCATTTAGGACACAACGTCATGGGAACCCGTGTATTTTTACCTTCATGCACTGTAACTTTGACTTAAGTCGCTTCTTAATTGGTAATTTTGAGCCCTCATTTTTGTGCGCCGGCTAGATTTTCTTGTGGGCTGAGATTGTGCGAGCAGTGCGCAATTGCGCACGAGCGCAGCTTAGAGGGAACACTGATCACATCTCATTTTGTTGGTTTTATTTCCTTTTCTGCCCATTATAATGGGTGCTAGGAAAGTTTGTGATGAGGGGAAAAAGAAGTGGAAAACAGTAACAACAACGATATGTCGAAAGAGGAAAGGATTAGGAAATATAAAAATGGTGGATGAGTGTGCAGACGCTTCCCCTACTTACGACCATTCGACTTACGATAAACGGTAGATACACATTTTTTTCCGGGTGTCGAAAAATATCCGGATATTGCTGTAAGTAAGATTTTGTATTGTGTGCACCTTTTTCCGAGTACAGGACAGCACTGTAGTGCTTCTTTCCGTTGTGTGGCGCTGTTAGAGGTCACCCAGCATCCATCCCGAAGAAGAAATCCGACTTCCTTTTCCCAGTTTGTGTGTAAACATTTTCTACTGTATCTCCAGCATGCTAAGAACTTTTACATTTTTATTGTTTAATGAAAGTGGAATAAGAAAGGTTGATGCGGTTGAAAAAATGGGTGGATCGGCCACTTTTTTACCACGGAGGAGAAAGTCGCCTTACTCTTGAAGCTCATCTTCCAAAAGTAAATTAAACTTAACTTTATTCATTTTTATAGAACATATTATTGTATTTTTTAGTACAAAACAATAAAGGTTTCCTTTACAAGCCTTAAACATACTCGTATAAACTTTAAACATACAAAATATAACACTGAAGCAACTAACACACAAATTCAACTTAGGAACGATCGTCCGGAACGTACCTTGTTCGTAAATAGGGCAGAGTCTGGTTTAAGTTTTTTATCTTTGTACCTTTTTTACCAGTATATCAATCTTTATTAACTACATCATAAAGTACACACTTTAGTAATATTTTGAATTCATTTTAGTATTCGGCTATTTTATAGCAGTTTTAGAGAGTTGCTTGTAGGTGAGTATACAAAGTACTTGAAGTCGTTTTGGTTTTGCTGATCATTTTGTTTTGGGGAAAAAAAGGTTGTCCTGGAGAGGGATGGGTGCCACCAGGCTGTACTTGCCCAAGACACACCACAGGAAATGGTGCTCCTGCAACCCTAGTGATTAAGGGACCTAAGCAAGCAAGTACTTTAACTGGATTACTTTCAATGACTTCTGGATGACTCCAATACCAAATATGCTAATAAAAGACAAAAGAAACTAAATATGAATAAAATGATGACTCACAACACGTGGTAAGCTTTCTCTCCTGGCTTTGATCTCTTTGATCTCTAGCAAAACTAACATAAAATGCGACAGAAACAAAATAAAAATAAATCAGCTTGCCAACATCATTTTTACTGTTCCATGAGTTCCGTTACTCCCCAAGCCTGCACAAAATTAAATAATTTTATTCATATTTAGTTTATTCTGTCTTTTATTAGCATATTTGGTATTGGAGTGATCCAAAAGTCATTGAAAGTAATCCAGTTAAAGTAATCATACCCAACCCTGGTCAGGAGTGATTAAAATAATAATAATATTCTACACATCAAGAATAACAAAATGAATAATAATAATATAAACCTAATATAGAACAGTATGTGTTTATGACCATAACGTTTAAAAAACAAAAAGTTGTTTTTGCGTAAAATGTTTGTAAGGAAATAGCAGGGTAGAAAACATTCAGAGACGCTAGTTAAGAAAACAGATTCCAATTATAAATGTATCCATCCCTGAGCTTGACCACTCTGCATTTTTTTAGTGTTAAACATTAAAGTGTTGAAATAAAATCATAAAAAACATGAAAAATAAATCACAACACCGAAAAGTTGCTGCAAAAAAACGAATCTCCCATACAATAGCTTGGCGCGTTTGCGACCGTGCAGGAAATTGGAGAAAATGTTGGTTTATTGATCAAAAGCAGCGCGTGTCTTAAAATGAGGTTGAAGAATTAGCGTTTCACTGAGGTTTTGTTATATGACAGTAGGGGGGGCTAACACTTTTTAGTGTGTGAGCTATGTAATAATAATAATAATAATAATAATTTTCTTTGTATTGTCATTCTTTGTAAGAACGAAATGTCGATACACCTGACCCGTTGTAGCGAGCCGATGCAGCCGCAGCCAACAGAGGGCGCCGCCATTTTACCAATGTTATAAGTCTTAGGTATGACTCGGCCGAGGCGCGAACCAGCAACCTCCCAGTCTCAAAGCGGGCGCCCTACCATCTAGGCTACTGAGGAGTACAGTGGAACCTCGGTTCTCGACCATAATCCGTTCCATTTCTTTGTATGAAAACCGATTTGTACGATCGCCGAGGCCGTTTTTTCCCATTAAAATTAATGTAAAATTGTTTTAATCCGTTCCAACACCTTGAATGTTTATCCTGAATATTTAACGTAAAGCTAACCCAGGCTAATCGTACGTTCGCGTTAGCGTAATCTTCCGTACGAAAGATTACGCTAACACGAACGTGTAAAAATAAAAAAATCAGATCGTTTACACGTCATTTAGCACCCGGGTCTCCACAACAAGTGGTGAGCGGTTAAAGGATAAAGAAAAGAATTATGAATAGGATTTCTTACCGGTCGGCAGAAGCCATGCTGTATTCCCGAAAGAAGGGAAACTCGCACACCTTCTTCATATTTTGCTATTATTTCTTTCTTAAATGCAATAGTTGTACGCACTACTCTTCTTTTTTCACCCGTAGCAACTTTCCTGCTCGCACCGACCATCTTCCGAGGCATAATTAGGGGTTAAAACACTCCCTTCACCGCTTTTGAAAAACGAAAACAGAAAAGGAGTGCGCGTTGCCGTGACAACAGTTCTTCACGAGGGGTGGGGGCAATCTACACTCGTGCGCCGCTCAGCGTCGCCCCTAGCGTACCAGCGTTCGAACTCCGATTTTTTCAACGAAAAGCGAATTTCTCGAAATTTTTGGTCGAGAACCGATTTGTTCAAACTGAGAGGCGTTCGACAACCCAGGTTCCACTGTAAGTCAAAATGATCTAGCCACTGAAAAAAATGCAGAAAATGAGGTTTAATGGATTAAATTAAGATTCCTAATGACAGTTTAAACTTTTTCAGTGCGTGAGCTACTTGTATGTAACGTAAAATGTTACACACAATAGAGCCACCACTAAAGAAATGCGCAGAGAATGAGGTTTAGGAATAACCGTTTCCCCCAGGCTTTTCTTATATATCAGGGAAGCTCAGACTTTTCAGTGTGCGAGTTACTCACAAAATGAATACATCAGAATAATCTAGAAACCACAGAAAAACACACAAAATGAAGTTTACGAATTAGCATCTTACTAAGGTCAAAGGTGCAGACGCTCCCTTACTCACGACCATTCGACTTACGAAATACGGAAGATAGGAACATTTTTTTCGGGATGTCGAAAAATATCCGGACATTGCTGTAAGTTACCGTATTTTCCGCACTATAAGGCGCACCGGGTTATAGGGCGCACCCTGAAAAAATAGTTTTTGGTCCTATTTTTGACATACATAAGACGCACCGGATTATAAGGCGCTACAATGGGAACGTTGACAAAACAGTCAGATAGTTCAGTCCAACTTATTACCCCCTTAACATTCCCAAAGCTTGCAAAGCCCTAAACACGTGTCGAGAACACGTGCGGATGCGGTGTCCATACAATGTCACTCAAATGCATCGTTCCATCATTCGGAAGGTTAAAGTCTTGGGATTCAAGAAATGCCAACCATTCCTTAGTTTCTATTTTCTTTTTCGCTCGCAACTTTACTGTGCATATGACAATAAACACTTGGAATTGAGTTTAATTTAAAAATAGACACTCCATTCCATCCATTATCTGCACCGCTTATCATAGAAACATCGAGTTCAGTCTGAAACAAGATACAGGGATAATATATATAGCCGGAGTAGCTCACCGAAGTCGTTGTGTTCATAATAATGTGCAGGCAATGTCCTCTTGTATCCGTGAGGGTAGTAAATCCAGGAGAATACAATATTTACAAATACAGAATAGAAAAAAATACTTTCTCTATGCCGTCAGCCACAGGCTATACGCATTCATCTTTTTCGGCCAATTGCAGGCTTTGTTTCGCCGTTTAAGCCAATGGCAGCCTGTAAATGATAAAAAGGATCCGCCCCTTGACCTCCGAATAACTTTAGCCAATAGTGATCGATTCAACTGATGATTGACACATCTTTTTCGGCCAATGGCAGGCTTTGTTTGCCGTTGAAGCCAATGGCAGGCTGTAAATGATAAAAAGGATCCGCCTCTTGACCTCCGAATAACTTTAGCCAATAGTGATCGATTCAAATAATGATTGACACATTGGTTAGCCAATGAAACGCCGGTAAATAAATCCCAGCATACACCGCGTACTACTTGGCGTTCGGGGGAAAATCTAGTCGGTGGCTGCAAGTTAGTTGGAAATTTTTGCAACTTTAAAATTGATCCATATATAAGGCGCACTGTATTATAAGGCGCAGGGTCAGCTTTTGAAAAAAATAAAGGCTTTTAGGTGCGCCTTATAGTGCGGAAAATACGGTAGATTTTGTATTGTGTTCACCTTTTTCCGAGTAGAGGACATTACTACTCTCTCTCTCTCTCTCGCTTTCTTTCCCACCCCTTTCCTCCCACTCTGTCTCTGTCTCTTTCACTCTCTGTGTTTCTCTTTTTCTCTTCCTTTGTTGCTCTTTGTTTCTTTCTCTCTCTGTGTCTTTTGACCTCTTTTGCTCTAACTTCCTTTTTTCATTTTCTCTCTTTTCTCTTTTTCTCTTCATACCCTTTGCGCTATCTTTTCTCTTTTCTCTCCTTCTGTCTTTCTACTTCTCTTTGGATTTCTTTCTTCCTCTCCCTTTCTTTTCCCCCTCTCTCACGACTTTTTATCTTTTGTTTCTCACGCTCTCTCCCTCTCTCTCTTTTTCTTTCTTCATCCCACCCTCTCTCCTTTTTCCTCCCTCTTTCTCTTATTTCTTTATCTCTCTTTTTCTTTCTCTTTAATCTACTAGTCCGCCCCCCGACAGAATGTTTGTTCTATTGTGTGGCCCCCCGAGTTAAAATGAATTGACACCCCTGCTGTAGATAGATACTGTAGATATAGACTTACAAAATGAGCAAGTGATTAGGGTCCGTCTACTATTTCAGTAGCACTGTCGCTAAGTAGCATCCCATCTTCAAAAACACTGTTCAAGACTTTAGAGTAGATTCGGTGTCTTTTTCTAAATGTTAAGTAAACAACCATCATGGGAAAACAGATGGTTATGTTTGTCAACACCATACAACATGGATGATCTTTCCCCCGACCTGTTATAAATAAACAACCTCGTCCTCTATAAAGCTTACGTAAAATGGTTCCTCTGCTATTGTGCAAGCTTGTTTACGTATAGCTCATTTGACTTTTTTTTTTATCCCCGTGTGACAAAAAAGGCACAAACTGGGAATGTTAAAACGATTAGAAGTCATCAGATGGCGTGGCGGTTGATGTCAAGGGAGGAACTGACGGAGGCCATCTTAAGCGTCTGCATTTTGCATTATTTATGGGACTTTGTGTCACAACACGCTACACGGGTCTTATCGTCACGGGCGAAGACGCGAGTTCAAGTGACCGAGTGCGAAAACCAGTTAAAGGTGAAACCGAATTGGAGGGAATGAGTTTTATCAACCTTTTTGAAACTGAGAGTTGACAATATCTGTGTATTATTTGTTATTGCAACATCCATTGCTGCGGTCTCTTCTCAAGGTTTCTTCATTTTCCTCATGTTGGGGTTTTTGAGTTTTTCTTTGCCCTCATGTAGGTTTTAGATCAGGGGATGGTGTCCTAATAGTCTGTGGTTTGCAATAATCTGTGGTGTGTGCAGCCCTTTGAGACTGTCCCTTCTCAAGGTTTCTTCATTTTCCTCATGTTGAGGTTTTTGAGTTTTTCTTTGCCCTCATGTAGGTTTTAGATCAGGGGATGGTGTCATAATAGTCTGTGGTTTGCAATAATCTGTGGTCTGTGCAGCCCTTTGAGACTGTCCTTTCTCAAGGTTTCTTCATTTTCCTCATGTTGAGGTTTTTGAGTTTTTCTTTGTCTGCATGTAGGTTTTAGATGAAGGGATGGTGTCATAATAGTCTGTGGTCTGTGCTGCCCTTTGAGACTGTCTCTTCTCAAGGTTTCTTCATTTTCCTCATGTTGAGGTTTTTGAGTTTTTCTTTGCCCTCATGTAGGTTTTAGATCAGAGGATGGTGTCATAATAGTCTGTGGTTTGCAATAATCTGTGGTCTGTGCAGCCCTTTGAGACTGTCCTTTCTCAAGGTTTCTTCATTTTCCTCATGTTGAGGTTTTTGAGTTTTTCTTTGTCTGCATGTAGGTTTTAGATGAAGGGATGGTGTCATAATAGTCTGTGGTCTGTGCTGCCCTTTGAGACTGTCTCTTCTCAAGGTTTCTTCATTTTCCTCATGTTGAGGTTTTTGAGTTTTTCTTTGCCCTCATGTAGGTTTTAGATCAGAGGATGGTGTCATAATAGTCTGTGGTTTGCAATAATCTGTGGTCTGTGCAGCCCTTTGAGACTGTCCTTTCTCAAGGTTTCTTCATTTTCCTCATGTTGAGGTTTTTGAGTTTTTCTTTGCCCTCATGTAGGTTTTAGATCAGGGGATGGTGTCATAATAGTCTGTGGTTTGCAATAATCTGTGGTCCGTGCAGCCCTTTGAGACTGTCCCTTCTCAAGGTTTTTTCATTTTCCTCATGTTGAGGTTTTTGAGTTTTTCTTTGCCCTCATGTAGGTTTTAGATCAGGGGATGGTGTCATAATAGTCTGTGGTTTGCAATAAATAATATGTGGTCTGTGCAGCCCTTTGAGACTGTCCCTTCTCAAGGTTTCTTCATTTTTCTCATGTTGAGGTTTTTGAGTTTTTCCTTGCCCTCATGTAGGGTTTAGATCAGTTTTAAAGTGTTGTTCTGCTATATATTCTGATTATCAATCCTTAATACTTTGCAAAAACACGTTTTTTTGCGATTAGTCGTTTTATTGTGTTTCAAGTTGTGAAAAATGGGGTACTTTGTCGTGTCCAGCATGGTCGCCGTTGCGACCGGCTGGCCCCGCCCCCTGGGCACCAGCTGAAGCAGATCGCCTAATTTGCGCGTTTGCTTCTTAAGGGGGGTTTTGGGTTTTGCGGGTGCTGGCTCATTACATTTTCTGTTCTGTTTTGCTCTGTCCTGTTTTGTTTGAGTCGGAGGAAACCTGTGTTTGCACGTTTTGAGTAAAAGCTTGTTTTGTTAGTATTCCTAGTCTAAGTTCCTGTTTGCCTGTAAGCCTGTTTTTGTTTTGTTTTGTCCCTGAGAGTTGGACGACTTTTATTTTGCTAAATAAAAGTTCTGATCGTCAACGCCTCCTGCCTCCGTTCTGGTCCGGTCCCCTGACATACTTTACGGCTGGGAACTTTTCAGAGTTGTCTGCCCTGGTGTCCGCCAACTTTTTCTCATGATTTTTGGTTTGGTTTGAACAATTTTATTGACACTATTATTAGCAAATAAACAATGTGAGGTTTGAACATTTTTTCTTGACAATCTTAACAGCAATTAAGCATATTCACAATTTCGTTCTATCTGACAATATGACGTTTTAACAATTTTTATATATTCTGATTATCAATCCTTAATACTTTGCAAAAACATCTTTTTTTGCGATTAGTCGTTTTATTGTGTTTCAAGTTGTGAAAAATGGGGTATTCTGTTGTGTCCAGCATGGTCGCCGTGGCGACAGGCTGGCCCCGCCCCCTGGGCACCAGCTGAAGCAGATCGCCTAATTTGCGCGTTAATTTGCGCGTTTGCTTTTTTTGGGTTTTGCGGGTGCCGGCTCATTGCATTTTCTGTTCTGTTTTGCTCTGTCCTGTTTTGTTTGAGTCGGAGGAAACCTGTGTTTGCACGTTTTGAGTAAAAGCTCGTTTTGTTAGTATTCCTAGTTTGCCTGTATATCTGACAATATGACGTTTTAACATTTTTTTCGAACATTTTTCTCATGAGTTTCAGACACTGATATTAGTAATAGCTATGCAGTGCCGGATTCAGTAAAATTTCAGGCCATCTTAAAGCAACTAATTCCAATTAATGGTCCGCAAAAATTCAAATCCACACCATTACCATCAAGGCTTTGCATTGCAGTAACATAATACGTTTTCTATTTTGTCCCACGGCACACATAACCATATTATTTAATGGAACTTGCTAACAAAATCATTTTCATAATAACGAAAACTGCAGCGCGACCTAGCTCGAATGACGCGACCTTATACGGGTGTTGCGTTCCCGGGAGTCCGGAGAAGTGAGTTTCAGCACCCTCTTGTCCGAATTACAACGCGAAACGCGACGTTTGTCGTCTTGGTTACCTGCGCTAGAGTTTTCTCCCCCCCCTCTGCATCATCTCTTTTTATTGCGTTTGTGAAGTAAAATCGAACCTGGAGGATAATAAGATGCGACATGTATGAGGTTTAGATAAAAACACGCTCTAAATATACGAGTTTATATAAGCTGGTGCATCCCGGCGGGGGAATGTACACTCTTCTGAATAAAACATCCTTTCGGAAGGTTTTTTTTTTCTTCCTCCGCATGCGTCAGTGATTGCATATTTATTCTAATTAAGTAGCACAAAGCTTGTTCTCAGGGCTTGGAAAAACACCAATCATCATCTGCCGATGACATTTCCAAATGTTTATGATGATTTCAGAAGCGCTGATTGCCGCCATCGTGTTTGTCTCCACGGCGGTATAGATTTGGTCTTGTTTGTTATTGGCGGGCAAAAAAAGATGTGTATTTTTTTCCTACCATCTTTTGTTTTTTCTTTTTAACTCTCTCTCGCCATACAGACAAGAAACAAAGCATTTGAACACGCAATTTTGCTATTTCTCCCACTTAGAAATCATAGAGGGGTCTGGAATTTTCATCGTGGGTGCTTGTCCACTGTGAGAGAGATAAACTAAAAAGAAAAATCCAGAAATCACAATGCATGATTTTTTTTGAACTATTTATTTGTGTGATACAGCTGCAAATATGTCAGGACCAGAACTGGAAGCAGTACCCACTCGCGTAACGTTAATCACAGTTTTATTGGGGGAGAAGGGAAAGGAGCACACAGCACACACTCGATCCAGAGATCGTTGGTCGCGGGGAGTAGGTTGCTCAGCCTCGGAAGTGGGACTTCCGTGGCGAGCGATGGCGGAGTCGGGAACGGAAAGCAGTCGAAAACTAGGAGAGGAGAGTAGCCGTGGTGAGATCAAACAGATCGTAGCGGGAGACAAACAGGAGCAGAAAACAGGATCGGCGACAAACGGCTTGCCGTGTAAAACAGATCCGCAGACGGACCGACAAAAGGGGACTGACAGGACAGAGTTTGAATACTGACAGGTAGCCAATCTGTTAACAAGCTCCAGCTGGCGCCCACTGGCAACCGTGACAGAAGTTCCTCCATCATTTTTCCTCTTTACAGCTGTGGTCACCTGATTTCCCTCCTATCATGACTCTCCCTCGTCACTATTTAAACAGTCTGTCCTTTTGGCTCTGTGATAGTTCATTGCCTTCCTTGTCATATCCCAAGCACTTCTCACAGTTTTTTGTGGGATTGACGCTTTCGCTGATTCAGTTTGCAGAACCACCGACCCCTCGCCTGCATCTTGCACCACGGTTGTTGCCTCGCTACCTGTTTACCAAACCATACGCAAATACAAGACCACCGTTTGCTGAACTAATCAGTGTTTCTGCACTTTGCCTTTGCACCACATGTTTATGTCAGTTGGCTCAGGTCTAGTGTTCTCACAGCTTGGGGACAAAAACCTTTATCTTTGTCCGAAGGTGAAGAAACCGATTGAGGAGAAGGAAAATAGCAGCCATCAATGAGACTTTCTGACGATGGAAAGAACATTCCGGAAGAGTTTAATTGCATTGACATAAGAAGTGGCAGCCTTCAACGGAGCGTGCGGCCATCTATCGTTGTTTTCTGCTTTTTGCCAACATTTTAACAGCCTCATTAGGGACCCTTTTCCTGATAACGAGTGAAAAAAACCTATTAAAATATGCCTCCGCTTTGTCAAATAACGTCTCATTTTGTGTGTTGTTTTTCCCGTTTGGTTGTTTTGGCGGCCGAGCCGGCGAACGATAAGCTAGGAAAGGCCGCTTGAGAATCTTAATGGTGTCGCGCTGCTTTTAGGTTTAATTGTTTCTCGCGGTGAGGGTGCTCGGACCCGGCCCACAAAAGCATCTTATCGTGGCAGTGTCAGTCACTCGGATCCTATTAAAAACCTGGAAAATGATGGTGATGTTATGCCATTTTGATATGTTTGTCCGCGCGGTCATTATTGGTATTATAATGGGATCGGCAACGCAAAACTTGGGCTTATCGGCAGAGTTCTTTCTTAGATGTTGTAGACCAGGGGTGTCAAACTCATTTTAACTCAGGGGCCACACGATAGAACAAACATTCTGTCGAGGGCCGGACTAGTAGATTCAAGAGGAAGAAAAAGAGATAGAGAAATAAGAGAAAGAGGGCGGGAAAAGGAGAGAGGGCGGGACAAAGAAAGAAAAAAAGAGAGAGGGATAGAGCGTGAGAAACAAAAGATAAAAAGTCGTGACAGAGGGGGAGGAAGAAAAAAAACCAAAGAGAAACAGAAAGACAGGAGAGAAAAGAAAAAAAAAGCGCAAAGGGTATGAAGAGAGAAAGACAAAAGAGAGAAAAGGAAAAAAAGGAAGTTAGAGCAAAAGAGAGAGAAAGAAACAAAGAGCAACAAAGGAAGAGAAAAAGAGAGACACAGAGAGTGAAAGAGACAGAGAGAGTGGGAGAAAAGGGGTGGAAAAGAAAGTGAGAGAGAGAGAGAGAGAGAGAGAAAGAGTGAAATAAATACGAGTACAGTGTCTTTGAGAGAGTGTGAGAAACAAAAGATAAAAAGTCGTGAGAGAGGGGGAAAAGAAAGGGAGAGGAAGAAAGAAATCCAAAGAGAAATAGAAAGACAGAAGGAGAGAAAAGAAAAAAGAAAGCGCAAGGGATATGAAGAGAGAAAGAGAAAAGAGAGAGAAGGAAAAAAGGAAGTTAGAGCAAAAGAGAGAGAAAGAAACAAAGAGCAACAAAGGAAAAGAAAAAGAGAGACACAGAGAGTGAAAGAGAGAGACAGAGTGGGAGAAAAGGGGTGGAAATGAAAGTGGGAGAGAGAGAGTGAGAGAGAGAGGAATGAATACAAGTACAGTGTCTTTGTTCGAGGCACCTGGCTTTGGCAACATCAAGTTAACATATTTCAACCTGCAGTTTGTTTTTCTCTTGCGCTTCTCTGAGTGTTGTCTCGCGGGCCGGATTCAATCCCTTAGCGGGCCTGATCTGGCCCGCGGGCCGCCTGTTTGACACATGTGTTGTAGACAGAAAAGGAAACAGTGTAAAAACTAAACCATAAGTCATTGGCAAAAAAATGTTTCTTGTTCTAATTTTCAACCTATTTTAACTTGTTTTCCTTGGGCGGCAGTAGCTCAGGAGGTAGAGGGCTCATCTTGGGATCAAGAGATCGCAGTTCGAATCCCGGCTCCTCCGTGTTACATGTGGAAGTGTCCTTGGGTAAGACACTGAACCCCTAATACCCCCAATAAGCAGGTTGGCGCCTTACATGGCAGCACGGCCGTTATTGGGAAATGTGAAGCACATTGTAAAGCGCTTTGGGAAGTCATTGACTTGAAAAGCGCTATAGAAATGCAGATCATTTCATTTCATTTCATTGTACAGACGCTGCCCGACTTACAAACGATCGTTCGTAGGTTGAATTTGTTCGTAAGTTGCTCCAGTGTCGGTTGATTGCGATCTACCGGTTGATCGTGGTAGTCATGGTCAATCACTCAGCCTATGGTTTACAGGGCTACCAGTTAGATCACAGGTGTCAAACATATCAGGCCCGCTAAGGGATTGAAACCGGCCCGCAAGACAACACTCAGAGAAGCGCAAGATAAAAACAAGCTGCAGGTTGAAATATGTCAACTTGATGTTGGCAAAGCCAGGTGCCTCGAACAAAGACACTGTACTTGTATTTCTCTCTCTCTCTCTCTCTCTCTCTCTCTCTCTCTCTCTCTCTCTCTCTCTCTCTCTCTCTCTCTCTCTCTCTCTCTCTCTCTCTCTCTCTCTCACTCAATCTCTCTCTTTTTCTCTTCCTTTGTTGCTCTTTGTCTCTTTCTATCTCTGTGTTTTTTTTAACTTCTTTTGCTCTAATTTCCTTTTTTCCTTTTCTCTCTTTTCTCTCTCTCTCTTCCTACCCTTCGCACTTCTTTTCTCTTTTCTCTCCTTCTGTCTTTCTATTTCTCTTTGGATTTCTTCCTTCCTCTCCCTTTCTTTCCCCCTCTCTCAGAACTTCTCTTTTTATCTCTTTTGTTTCTCCCTCTCTCTCCCTCTCTCGCTTTTTTTCTTTCTTTGTCCCTCCCTCTCCCTTTTCCCTCCCTCTTTCTCTTATTTCTTTATCTCTCTTTTTTCTTTCTCTTTAATCTACTAGTCTGGCCCTCGACAGAATGTTTGTTCTATCGTGTGGCCCCCGAGTTAAAATGAGTTTGACACTCCTGAGTTAGATGACACTTAATATTGTTGCTTGAATTAAGAATATTCCAATATATGGACTGAACCAGAAAAACAAAAAATGATATAAATAATTCACTTGTCAAAGCTACCTAACAAAGTTTTTGCCGTATCATGATTCAAGTTACCTTACGTTAAACTACGCTGAACCGGAAATCAGCACCCTTCCAAATAAACCGGTATGTAAAACCAGCATTTTCAGTGTAAATGAACAAACTCCAGATCTGTTACGTAGATAGCAATCTACTGGATAATCACGATCGATTGGTTGATCACGATCTACCGGTTGATCGTGGTAGTCCTGGTCAATCACTCAAGTTCCGTTGGGGAAAAAAACGGGGTTGTGGTTATTTACACCCTTGAAAATAACGATGTTTCTCATTTATGCGGTAGGTAGATCACTTTCACACGATCCTTCTGTAAGTAGATCGCATGCTGAATAACTCTGACTACTTTGACACAATTGACTACATTTTAGCCTCCGCTGTCTTTTAAATATAATCGAAGTTTGCAAAGTGAGATAACTGATAAGAGCAACATTGTTTGTGTGTGGGAGAACAACAAGAGTCAGCTGAAGGGTGCAGGCAGACAGATGAAGATCTAATTTGTTCAAAGAGCTTATCAACAAACAAACACGCACAAAAAGCCGGCGTGATAAAAACAAGAAGGCTTCTGAGCGTCAGAAAAAGATAAGAGCAGCGCTCAGGCGAGTGACAGCCGAATATCTCCGGAAGGATGCCAAATACATACCCATTTATATTAGTTTTAAGGACAGAAATATAAATAGTTTGGATTTGTATTGCAAACAGATTAATATATTCGTAACTTAATTACCAGTCACCAGTATTGGGACTGAAGCATTACCAGTGTTTTTTCAGGAACGGTGTAATCTAACTCATTATTTATTCTGCTGTTACTTAATAATACTTAAAGTACAGTAGCATGTTTCGAATTGAGCAGTTGTCCGACTTGATATTGTGATTGTGAAACTCACTTTGTATTGTTTTACTGTCGACTTTTGTTGTGAACAAAATACGTACAGTAGGCTATGTCTACTTGACCAGGTGTCTCAAGTTGTGAGAGTTAGATTTTATTTGCTCTAATCCAGGGGTCAGCAACCTTTTTGGTGTGGAGTGCCACTTTCAAATTTCCTTGTAAATCAGTGTGCAACACCAAGATTAATGACTCGCACAACATTTTTTAATATTCAACAGAGCTGTAATTTTACACCAGTCCAAATATACAACATGGATATACATTTTAATCGTATAACTGACCAATTTATCTTCCACTATCCTTGTTCATCCATCAACTAAAAAATGAATGTGAAAAACAAGTGGAAAGGCCTGCAGACATCCATGACTTCAACTTTTTGCCACAAGAATCAACCAGAATAAACCATTCTTCATTAACAATAAACTACAATGCTATGGACAGCTACCATACCATTTGTCAATGATATCTTGTTGTAAATAATATCAAAACTTGAAATAACAGCAGCAAAGTAGAGGCACGTGTGCGCGCACACACGCTTCTTTAAAATATTCGCCATCAGTAAATGGTTTTCTGTGCTTTGCTATGCAGTGAGCAATGTGATAGCTTGCTTCAGTGGTGGTGTTTTTAGCAGTGACAAAGGTTGTCAGCATCTGTGTTTGTTTGCCGTACCTGGACACTGCGCGTTTTAATGTCTCCGCCATGTCAGACTCATCCTTCGTCTTGTAATGACGTTTAACACTTGCTGTGCGAGGTACAACGCTCTCGAGGCATAATGCACAAAACAGCACGGTCATTTTTTGCACAAAGCCTCATTCTTCGGTCCACGCTGGCTGGAAAGAACGGGATGTTTTCGCTCGAGAAGCCATCGTGATTCGTTCATTTATCGCGGCGCCGCGCAGACACACGCTCACAAACAGAGCAGAGGAGGAGGGGCGCTAACATAAAGCCTCTAAATAACACAGCCGTGCAACTGAAAATGTTTAAATTTCAGGTAAAAATGCGCATTTTTAAAATATAATCATTATTATTTTGTCATGCGCACTGGTTAACCCCTTGCTCTAAACCAGAAAATTCTTTGACGCACAACTTCTTTTCAACGTAACAGATATAGTTACTTCGCCTGATAACTAGTTACTTTTAGTATAGAGTAATCCAGTTACTCATTCAGTTAAGAATTAGTGAGTAACTATAATTAATTTATTTTCTTAAAATAACGTGCCCAACACTGCGCATTACAAAATAACACAATCCTGGATCGCAATTACTTTTCTCAGTAAGGAGTATAACACGTTTTTTAAACAAGGTATTGTGGTACTACAATTGCTACTACCTGGTGCGGTACTATGTACTTCTTCTACTTATTAAATGAAGATTAAAAGTGTCCTCCATTAACTGCATACTCCTGCATCCCTCTCGTCACATACAACCTTCAATCAGCCAGCAACAATTCAAGTCAAGTCTCTATTTGTAGAGCCATTAATAACAACACTACTCAAAGGCTGAGCGTGTTTCTAATTACCTACAATTGTACCACTGAATCGCGGTCCTGATACTTCACGCAATGGGCAGTGAGTTCTGCAGCAGACAGCACACAGCAAATGCTATCACTGGGGCAGGGGGTGAAGGGCTTTGTGTATGCGCGTGTGTGTTGAGTGAGTATGCTTTTATCATCGCCGGCGACTTTAATCGGGCATGTTTAAGGACTGTACTTCCCAAATCCATTCAATACGTGGACTGAGCAATTACGGGAGGTAACAAACGCGTGAATTATAATCCCCGCTGCAATTAGGGAAAAAAAACACTGGACCATGTGTACAGTAAGATCAAACATCTAGTTGGATCCGCCCATCTCTGTCTGTCCCTCACCCCCTCATACACCCCCCCTCCGGAGGAAAACAAAGCCTATACAACAAGGACAGTACAAACATATTCTTTGTTCCTTTGTCTCTTTGTTTTCCTTATATCCTCACTGTAAAATGTGGAACTGGAGTGCTACGTCCAATTTCGTTGTCACAATATATCCCATGTTGTAACAATGACAATAAAGGTATATTCTATTCTATTCTTTTCTATTCTCTGTACATATCATATGTTACTCATATCTAATAAATGTTTCTGTTTTATTGAGTTATTGATACACAGGGTTGGGTAGGGTTACTTTAACTTGATTACTTTCAATTACTTTTGGATTACTCCAATACCAAATATGCTAATAAAAGACAAAAGAAACTAAATATGAATAAAATTACTACATTTTGTGCAGGCTTGGGGAGTAACGGAATACATGGAACGGCAAAAATGATGTTGGCAAGCCGTTTTATTTATTTTCATTTTGTTTCTGTCGCATTTGATGTTAGTTTTGCCGGAGATCAAAGAGATCAAAACCAGGAGAGAAAGCTTACCACGTGTTTTGAGTCATAATTGTATTCATATCTAGTACAAAATGCTGCAACGAAGCTTTTAACTAAGATAAGAAAGTTTGATCACATGACCCCGATTTTAGCTAACCTGCATTGGCTCCCTGTTAGCCTAAGATGTGATTTTAAGGTTCTGTTTGTAGTATACAAAAACATGCATGGACTTTCAGATTTAATTTGCCCAATGTTCCGGTCCCGAGCCTTCGCTCTGAAAATGCTGGTATACTAGTGATCCCAAGAGCCAAGAAGAGATCCGCAGGTTCGAGAGCATTCTCCATTCGGGCCCCGGTGCTGTGGAATGCTCTTCCCCCTGAGATTCGATCTGCACCCTCAGTGGAAATGTTTAAATCCCAGCTTGAAACACACTTCTATTCTATAGCATATGAATAACCTATATTTTAGGTTGATAATATCAGGGGATAGTGTCATAATAGTCTGTAATAATAGTTTGCAATAGTCTTGGATCTGTGCAGCCCTTTGAGACTCTTTGTGATTAAGGGCTTATAATTAAGGGATTAAGGGTAGATAAACATGACTTGGATATGTAATTTTTTTTGTGACCCATTGTTTGTTTGTTACTTTGTTCCTGGTTTTGTAATTACTGTGAATTCTGGACTATAGAGCGCACCTGATTATAAGCCGCACTCACCACATTTTAAGAGGATAACCGCTTTTATACTTTCACAAGCCGCACCTGTACATAAGCCGCATGCGCCCACTTTAAAATATGTAACACAATCACAAAATTAACCCAAACCCGAATTTGAATCCCGCGATTGTAACTGAGGGGGGATTTGGTAAGGTTTATTGTTCTATATTCTTTATCAATTATCCATTATCCGTCAAATCATAATACGCTACAAAGCCAAGGGGCTGAGACACTTGCTCTCAGCCAAGAGGCCGAGTCAAGGTCCTAGCCACAGAGCCATGCAGTGATCAGTGCGAATGCACCATTCCCGGACGTACTGCAATACCGGGCCGATGCGTGGAGTGGACAGAGCAAGCTCTTATTCCATCTCCGGATTGCAAAAATCAAACATTATTCGAAATGAAGAGTCCTGACCAACACATGCCGACACATCCAGAACCACAGTTATCGACACATGCCGACATATCTAGGACCTCGTGATTGACCATTACATGCCGATACTTAAAGAGCCTTAAGCTCCCCAATTTTTTTGGTTTGAACAAATTTATTGACACTAATAACAGAAAACAATCATGACAATCTCAACAGCAATTAAGCACATTCACAATATTCCAATATGACGTTACAATCCGAAGCCGGCAAAATGAACGTAAAATGATACTGGTACTTAAGATTTGATGCAGACCTGCAGGGTCCGGGTCCTATTGAAAATAATCCAACGAAAAATGTATATTTCCAAAGGTAAGGGTGGGAAAAATATATATCCACTATTGTCCGCTGCGTCCACAAACACGTCTCACCTTTACTCCACTTCCCATCAGCCCCCGTTGTATTCGCCCCTTCTTTTTGATTCGCTCGTGGAAAACATATCAGAATAAGTCTCTAAAATAAATACATTACAAAAATATACAGTTGCAAATACATATTATACATGGTTACACATATTTACAAAGAAAGACTGTACACCGAGAGAGTTTTCAAAGCTTTAATAATAATATCATAACTTTCATCCCAAACCGTGCCTGTGAAGGGTAGCAAAATGCTACTAGCAACACGCTCGCAACACAGTAAACGGGTCCGTTAAAAAAAAATATACGGCACTTGTAGAAGTCAAGGTAAACCGTCCTCATTTTCCTCCTTATAATTAACGTCATCAAAGTTGTCTTCCCCAGAATGGTAGAGAGACTTTGTCATATAGACGTCGTCCCACGCTCCCTTATTCATAAACACGCTAGCAACACACTCGCATATATTCCACCGGTCTAAATCTTACCTTTTGTACTTGAGCGCCGCTGGCGGCTGTTAGAAAAATGACATAAATTGGCCGCATTACTGAATAAGTCCGGTAGGAAAAATATATAGGTAAGGGTGGGAAAAATAGTCTGAGACACTTGCTCTCAGCCAAGAGGCCGAGTCAAGGTCCGGAATTTACGGTAAATACCATCCTTGTTTTGAGCACCCCTGCCTCAGTTCCTCCTTCCCTTCACTCGGGTCCACCGACATGATGTAACAAGCGTCCTCGCTCTTGAATCTCTCGCAGTATCCTTTCTCACAAAACACAAACACACACATCGACGTCTTTCACGAAGTCTCTTATACAACATCTGAGTCAATGACTTTCATTCATCACGCTGGCAAACTGGACAAACGAGGCGCAAACATGGCGGGGGCCTTGGAGCGGTACTGCGCGAGCCGGATAATGGTCCCCCTTTAAAGCGTATAAATCATTCCAAGTGTGCCTATAGTTCATATACTGCGGTGCCATTACGCTGATGGAGAGCGTTCCAAATGCAATCGGCGTTGATTCAAAAGCCGATAAACAACTGTTGAGGCTTTCCATGTGTGCTAATGCTTTCCCTAACTCAAAGGATTTAGTCCGGCAGCGTTTACAATGAGGTTGCCGGAGTCACTCACTAACCACAGGGGCGCTGATGTCCTCATCTCATCTCATTAGCCGTACCGCTTATCCTCATTAGGGTCGCGGGGGGGCTGGAGCCCATCCCAGCCATCTCCGGGCAGTGGGCAGGGGACACCCTGAACTGGTTGCCAGCCAATCTCAGGGCACACAGGGACAGACAACTCATTCACTCATTCACACCTAGGGACAATTTAGACCGGACAATTCACCTGAAATGCATGTTTTTGGAACGTGGGAGGAAACCGGAGTGCCCGGAGGAAACCCACGCAAGCACGGGGAGAACATACAAACTCCGCACAGTTGGGCCAGGAGCTGGATTTGAACCCACGACAGGTTCCCTTGACATGAACTGTGCCGCACAAGCGCTAACCACTGCGCCGCCGTGCTGCCCGCTGATGTCCTAATTACCTATAAATATTCAAGCATAGAAAACAACAAAATACTGTATTTTCCGCACTATAGGGCGCACCGGGTAATAGGGCGCACCCCCAAAAAATAGTTTTTGGTCCTATATCTTCCATACATAAAGCGCACCGGATTATAAGGCGCTACAATGGGAACGTCGACAAAACAGTCAGATGATTCAGTCCAACTGATTACTCCCTTAACATTCCCAAAGCTTGCAAAGAAGCAAATACGTGTCGTAGACACGTGCGGATGCGGTGTCCGTACGATGTCACTCAAATGCATCGTTCCGAATATCATTCGGAAGGTTAAAGTCTTGGGATTCAAGAAATGCAAACCATTCCTTAGTTTCTATTTTATTTTTCGCTCGCAACTTTACTGTGCATATGACAATAAACACTTGTAATTGAGTTTAATTTAAAAAAAGACCCATCACAGAAACATCTAGATCACTCTGAAACAATATACTGGGAAAATATATAGCCGGAGTAGCTACACAGCATCATCTCCAAACAGAAGAGCAGCTTCAGCGACAGAGTGCTGTCACAGTTTTGTTCGACAGACAGACTGAGGAGATCTTTTCTTCCTCATGCCATGAGGCTCTTTAACTCCACATGGGGGAGTAAAAGCCCACATTAAACCCTACTCCTACATTTGCATATTACCCTATTTTCATTACAGTGTGTATATTCCGTAGCACTATTTAAATACTCTATATCAACACGTTATTTTGGCTATCTTTGTATTCTATATTATGGTTCATTTAAAATGAAAATTCTTTCTTGGTTCAAGATATTTCATCATTTTTTTTTTTTTATCAATTTGAAAAAAAACATCATTAATTTAAGAAAATTGTTATCGCGCCGATGGTATCTAAGGCTGCTAAGAGAAATGTATCGACGAAGATTTAACCAAAAAAGTGAAAAAAGGAAATTTATTTACCATTTATTTGACAAAACAAATTTTGCTTAATTTAAGTATAGTATATTTTCTTGATTTACTATAAAAACTAGTTAAAATATTTGAACCTCCTATCCACGTATGTGGCCATAAATGCACTTTAAACATAAAACTTGGGTCTTAGGAGGTTAAAACTTTAAAAATGGAGGATCTAATGCAAAAAATTTGCACCGCTTTGTCAGGAAATCTGTCTTTTTTCTGCACATATATCTTATTTAATTTTACATTTAAATGGACTCAATGTTTTCCGGTTTTTGAAACGAATACATTTTTCATATAGTATATATTTTTTCACCAATAAATATTTTGTACACACAAAGTTTTGAAAAAACATTCTTAAAGGTGCTGAATTTGAAACTTTCTCACCCAGTGACACCATGTTATGGCTTGCATGATCATTGCAGTCTGTTTCAAGCTCCTCATGTTGCACGGGCAAGTATGTACATTTCCCAGACTTGCTCAAATAAACTTCCTTTTTACATTTCTCTTAGGGCGGCAGTGGCTCAGGAGGTAGAGCGCTCGTCTTGGGATCAAGAGATCGCAGTTCGAATCCCGGCTCCTCCGTGTTACATGTCGAAGTGTCCTTGGGTAAGACACTGAACCCCTAATACCCCCAATATGCAGGTTAGCGCCTTACATGGCTGCACGGCCGCTATTGGGAAATGTGAAGCACACTGTAAAGCGCTTTGGGAAATCTTGACTTGAAAAGCGCTATATAAATGCAGATCATTTCATTTCATATCTTTCTGGGGTTTGGGTTGGGGTTTGGACTGTCCTTGAAAAAGGCCTTTTCTTACTTTCACCATTTTCATGCTACACTAACAAAACACTGCAGTGACCAGCATAAAGTCACTGCAATTTTTTATATATGTACCAAGTGGAATAATATTACAATATAATAATTTTTAAAATATTACGTTTATGAAGTAAATCTTATCGTAAAAAATATGATATATGATGTCTTATGTGGCCAGGTCTACCGAAATGAGTCATAGTGAGGCTAATATGAAATTTTAATTTTCGGTATTAATAGAAAGTAGAAGAAATACATTTTAAATTGATACCATAGTCAAATCTTTATGATGAAATATTTTGAAGATATGACCATTTGAATTTTCAGCCTTCCACCTTTTAGTCAAAAATTGGAGAAAATCGCGTCTAAAGTTTTCTTTTTCAAATGTTTTTACAGTTAAAGGAATAATCTATGTTTATTTTTAACAAAAGCATTCGTACACTGAGTAAAAGGTATTTTAAGCACATATTCATTTAAATACACAATAAAAGATCTTTGATTTGGTTCTCTAAAATCGGAAATATAGAACTTTAATCGCTGTTTCTGTTATTTTCCCTATTTATGTTAACCTTGAAACTCGGGGGAAGTGTTTTGGGACGTCATATCTTTCAGAAAAGCCTGTCGCTAAAAATAGTTTCTACTCGCGCCTCTTTTCGGCAGAGCGGGTCAACTATGATTAAAAGGTGATACTACCACCTCCAAGCTAACCACCCGGCATATGTCACATTTATTCAAACAAGAACGATGGAGGTGAGGCCTTTGTCAAAGACGGCTATGTTCCTCTCCCGCTTGTTTCCTCCCCCCTCCCGTCTCCGCCTTATAAGAAGTCCTCCACCCCGAGGTGATTCGACGAGAGGCTCCAAGACGAGCGTTCGGATCGCATTCTCGGCGACAGCCGCTAAAAGCTTTTTGCGGTTTAATATTTAGCGCTGGAACGGCTGCACTTTAAGACCATCAGGTCTGTGTGAAACTGCACCTGCTCGGAAGGAATAAGGTAGGGTTGTTCCGCTTTGATGGAAAACCCCCATATCTCCTCCCGTCCACCTGCCCATTCCCTTAAAACACATAGTTAAGCATGGCACCCTCTCTTTGCTTATAAAGCTCACAAGTTTGGAGCAGATCAATTATTCAAAGCAGGTGAGAGACCCTCATCGGGTAAGTTACGAGCATCTGGACCATTGGTTTCGGTACTGCAAAGAGAAATAGGTAATCGGGCGGAAAAGTGCGGCTCTGTATGTTGTGAATCATAAGTTTGACCTGGTCAACATGCTGCAAGGTGACACTACCAAAATCAAAACAAAAAGAAAAATAAATCTTATCCCTTAAGGCCCGGGGTGTCAAAGTCCGAGGCAAAATTTGACTAAAACCCAAAGGCCACACTGTCATGATTACTGATGCGAGGCACCTCGGACTCTGATTGGCTGCCTGTCACTATTTAAACCCCCGTCTTTCTGTCACCAGTCCGTCTGCGAACCTCAGTTTACGCTAGGCAAGCTGTTCGACCCTGACTTACTCCTGTTTTGGCTCCCGTCTGTTTCCCGGCTTCAACCTATTTTCTGATCTCGACCACGTTTTTTTACTCTCCTGTCCCGGCTACTCTTTTTTTCTGCTCCCGACAGTGCCCTCCCTCGCCACGGAAGTACCACATCACCGGATCGTGTGTGCAATCCTTTCACTTCTTCCCAATAAAACTGAGAGAAATGTACGCAATTGGGTCCTGTCTCCGTTCTGGACACACACTGATTGATTGTTGAGAATGAATGCTAACGCTAGGTGCTAATAATGCTCGTGGCAGCAAACAAACCCCTAAAGCAGGCACATCAAAGACAAGGTTCGAGATTCTCGTCTACTCTCCCGTCTTGACCTCTTTTTGTCTCTGACCACATCTACTCTCCTTTCCTGGCTTACAACTCGCTTCTGACCCTGACCACGTTTTTGCTCGCCTGTCCCGGCTACTGACCCGTTTTCCGTTCCTGACACTGCCATCGCTCGCAACGGAAGTACCACTTCTGCGTTTAGAGCGACCTGCTCGCCGCGACAAGCGATCACTGGATCGTGTGTGCAATCCTTTCACTTCTTCCCAATAAAACTGAGAGAAATGTACGCAAGTGGGTCCTGTCTCCGTTCTGGACTCGACACACACTGATTGATTGTTGAGAATGAATGCTAACGCTAGGTGCTAATAATGCTCGTGGCAGCAAACAAACGCCTAAAGCAGGCACATCAAAGACAAAGTTCGAGATTCTCGTTTACTCTCCCGGCCCGGCTCTTGACCTCTTTTTGTCTCTGACCACATCTACTCTCCTTTCCTGGCTTACAACTCGCTTCCGACCCTGACCACGTTTTTGCTCGCCTGTCCCGGGCTACTGACCCGTTTTCCGCTCCCGACACGCCATTGCATGCTACGGAAGATCCACTTCCGTGTTCAGAGCGACCTGCTTCCCGCCTCCAGCAATCCCCGAATTGTGGGCGCAACCCTTTCTCTTTCTTCAAAAAAAACTTGTGAGAAATGCAACGCAAGTGGGTTCTGTCTCCGTTCTGGTCTTGACAGAAAATAGGGAACACAATCTAGCACCTGCTAGACACAATAATTTTGGTTATTACATTTTCTTATCTCACAGCAAAACAAGTTAAAATATTTTGAAACTAGGGTACAGTTTTAGTGCAACTCCTCTATTAATCACCTGATAGCAGCACGATATCAGTTACAACCGTGTAAGTAAGAAAAGAGACAATGGCCCAATCCCATTTCTCTCACTCGGCCCTGAGGACCCTCCAGTGAGGTCCCTCGATAGAGGAGTGCCCTCCGCCGGTGGAGTGCAAAGTGGAGATGGTTTGGACAAGACTTGCAAGGTTCCACCCCTGTCCAGGAGATGGCGGTAATATTAATTGGCTGTAGACCTCAGTGACGTATTGGTCTACGTCACATGTAAACAACTCGAGTTTCAACCTGTGGTGTGTCAGTTGGAGAGTTCGTGCAACGTTAAAAATGCCCGCTACAGCTGTGTTATTACCGATTGCCTGAAAGCTAATCATCTTTTCCGTGTCTCCAATCAACGGAGGAGAAATGTGCTATACTGAAGACAGCTTCGGCGCTATGTAGTGCTGATTCATCTTTACAAGGTACGTACACTCATTAAAAAAAATGACCCGTTCGGTCAAATACAGTAAAAGTTAGCATACAATGCACGTTCACATAATACCTTATGTTTGTGTAGACATAAATGGCAATCTACTTATTAGTATCTTAATGCCATTTTATGACATATAGTAGGGGTCTTTAGTGTGTGACATGATGAAAAGTAAACAAACAAGAACAGTCCACCTGACCCTTAAGCTGACATAATATCGTCACCAAACTTCCCTGTACGACCCAAAAACCTTAGTTCATAAGGAATTTAATTCAAAAGAGTTGTCATTGGATATAAAAAAGCTCATTTCAACATTTTTTCATGATGCTTACATCATCTATGCCCACATTTATGTCTAAATTGTTTGTTATCTATTGTGTTCCAGAGTGGCTGTCCCATAAGCGTGGACAGGTTGGACAGGAATGTTCCCATCCTGTGCTTATGGTTCGATGTGAAGTCAAAACTCATTCAGGACTTAAGGTTGAGCAAGAAGGTCATGTGGGCCCTGCAGGAGCTGCTAAAGAGGGAACAGGGCCATGGCTGGAGGGCCTATACTGGCTGGCCCACGTTCTGTCCTACCGTGTGGTGTCACGGGTCTTCAGGGTTCCCAGGTCCACAATACACAGAATTGTCCACAGTTAATATGGAATAAATTGCCCAAAAGCCATGTTTTAGGCTTTGGAAGTCAGACCCACATTTGCATTCCGTGCTTTTCTGCATTACTATTCAATAAACATCTTTATTTTGAGTAACACCTTGGTGGTTTATTTCGTAATGATGTGAGATACTGTGTGTGAACTATGTGACTGTTGGACAGAAAACAACTACAAATCACTCAAGTTTAAATAATAGTTTACTTTCAGAAAAACAAAATCACATTGGGCCGAAATACATAATAGTAAATAAATAATATGTCACAAATTGTAACAAAAATATACCAATACTTCCATAAAGCTGGAAAACACAAACTGGAACTTCATTGAGTTCTTAATAAAATAAAATATTTTCCTTTTATAAAACAAAGGGAAACATTGCAGGGATGTCACTGTTCTGGAAATTTGTCCACGAGCTTCCCAAAAAGGACGGGAACCGCTCAGTTTTGGCCACAGTTTCCTCGAGCATTTTCCTCACTCCGGCAGACTCCGCTTTCAAAAAGTCAAGGAGTGTATCGTGCTTCCTTTTTTTCTGGGTGATTTGGGGTTTGGCGCCGGATTAGAAGATGCCAACGACGTGCCCGTCGGTGTGGATGGCGTGGTAGCTGTGATGGTGGCCAGCTCTTCCACGGGACGTTCTACATTGGCCTTTAGGTTGGGTGGAAAAAACAAGAATTACTTAATGCTTGTGTATTGCACAAAAACAACTGTGTATAGGATGCTCAACAAGTTGATGTGAGAAATTATAGGATGTGTTCTGGATAATTATTTGATAGTGAATAGATACACAAAATTGACATGTTATTCTTATGGCTGTAAGAGCCTTCTATTGGCCAGCATCACATATGCTTTAGAATTGACTCCACATTTGGACAACATTTTGAGACGGTAATTAGTTTACTTAATATGTGTTTACAGAGAAGGCAGTGGACTGTGTGATAGTAATTTGTTTCAACTGTATTTCCACGTGAAATTCGGAAACATTACTCATAATGCATGATGAAAACTAATGCATTCTGATCTCACATGAAATAATCATATTGTAAATAAAACACGACACCCGAAATTGTGTGCAGTAAACAAGCGCGTATGTCCAGAACGTTATTCTGACTATGCTCCTTTAGCGACTGGCCATGTAGATAATAATGTAAAAGCACGACTCGTTTAAGATACAAACAGGGATGGGCTGAACCGTGATTTTCTGCACAGTTATCCTACTTTAGAGTTTGTAGCGTGAAGATTATTTTTTGGCAGCTCCCTTGGTAGATTTGTGCACTTCGTAAAGTAGCGATTTTGCAATGTTCATGTTTTAACGCGAAAATACGATTTTCTATTGCATTTACGTCTAACTAAGATATCTCAATACATTTTGTTGCAAATACATGCGTGGTTGTGGAAAACTACTTACATTTGTGCGGTTCCTTTCCGGGCATGTTTGTTGATATTGAGAATTCGCAAAGACTTCTGGGTAGTCACTTCGCCGCCAAGTGAGGTAGGGAGCCCCCTCGGTCTTGAAGTGGTTACGAGATGGTTTGAGGTCACTTCTGCCTCGGACTTGAGAGTATCGGGACACACCCCATTTTCACGTGAACGCGCAAACCGAGTGACTAGGGCACATAGCGAGTGAAAGTGCGAAGAATGGGACTCAGCCAAAATTACAATAGTGAGGATTATTCAACTTCAGATCTTGTCCATTACTTACAAAACCAAACATTTGTATCCTCAGTTCATCCATTTTAGTCACTCGAGTATATTCAGAACCAAGCCTTGTAGCAAGACAGCAATTTCAACTGTTAAGTTTACCCGGCGACAGACAAATGCTCAATTCTGATTGGTCGACAAGATACAAGGGAGTAAATGTTTTCGTTTTTAATCAAATAGACGCTTTCAAACTGGTCCTTTATTTGTCTCCATTCTCCCACTTGAATTGATTTTATTGTTAAAACACGTAGCAGCAACAAGACGGGGTCACTGTCGAGCGGCGATTAAAGGAAACAAGGCCTGGCTGCGAGAGATACTGTGCCGGCTTACGGGATTTAGTGAGTCAAGTGCAAGGACCGACACCGAACCTTAGATTTCCTTCAAAGGGGGTGCGTCTCCAGAACGTTGCAAGATCGAGGGGGGTCTCTTTACGTTTTTCGACCCGAGTGCTTGACAATTTATTGCTGCATCTTCTCTCGGTGACATTTCTAAACTAATAGTCAAACATCATGGTTTGGAGATGCGAAGTGATGATAAAATATACATTTGTTTAGCAATATAGTACAGTGGTACCTCTACTTACAAATGTTTCAACATACAAAGATACTTCCAATGGTATTGTGCAACCACAACTTGGGATTCTGATTTTTATCAATGTATCTGCTTATATATTTAACTATGTATTTATACATGTGTTCATTTATTTAATCATTTATTGATCCATTCTGTCATATATTGAATTATTTAATGATTCATTGATATATTCACTAGCAGGGTTGGGTAGGATTACTTTAACTTGATTACTTTCAATTACTTTTGGATTACTCCAATACCTACATGGAACGGCAAATATGATGTTGGCAAGCTGTTTGGATTTATTTTCATTTTGTTTCTGTCACATTTTGTGTTAGTTTTGCCGGAGATCAGAGAGATCAAAGCCAGGAGAGAAAGCTTACCACATGTTGGGAGTCATCATTTTGTTCACTCGTTTATTAAGTTTTGTTGTGCCGTATTTCGTAATTTCTTACAAACAATAGGTACAGACGCTCCCCTACTTACGACCATTCGATTTATGAAAAACGGTAGATGCGAACAGATGTTTGTTGATGGACTGACAAAGGAAAAATGAAAGCACTGAGCTTAAATAGAGGGAAAGCCAATCTGTCAATGAGCCGCAGCTGGCGCCACGCGGGCGGGGCCAATTGGGCGCCATGGCAACCGTGACATTTCGGTGTAATGATAGTACAATAATGTTTTTACTTCACAAATTTTGCTCAACATTCTGGAACGTAACCCCCTGCGCCAAACAAGAATTCACAGTACCCGAAATAAGCAAAAATGTTCCACCTATGTGTTTAAAAATATTTCCACAGTGTATTGTTTTTGTTCTACAGCACAAAAAAAGCAGGCTCAACTTCAGTTTTCAACCCCCAGGCCGGCGAAGTCTAAAAGTCGCTCTTCACACCGACAAAAAGGAGAAAATATTCCTCCAGGTCGACACCGTCATGGCAAATAACGAACTCCTTCATTAACTAAACTAGGATTCTCGACTGCCACGCTGTTCAATATTGACCGGAGGAAAAAACGACTTGGAACGGGTCACTGCCTGAGGATAAAAATGTTTTTTTTTCCGAAAGCTGCAATTGGCTGAAGATAAAAGCGAAGTATGTATTCTCCTGGCAACACTCAGATGGTCTTTGCAAGTCCACCAGATTTCTTGGGATGCGGTCTTGTGTACCGTTTATAATATATGACTGGGGAAAAAACATACGATGAAGAGTTCGGTTGACTTAACTTCGAATCATTTTAACCTGGTAATAACAATGTAACAACATAGTAATAACATAAGTCAGCCTTTCGTGTCAGTTGCAAATAAAAGCTCTCAAGTCAAGTCATGTTTATTTGTGACGCCCTTAATAACAAAGAGTCTCAAAGGGCTGCACAGACCACAGATTATTGCAAACCACAGACTATTATCACACCATCCCCTGATCTAAAACCTACATGAGGGCAAATAATAGATGGATGGATAGATAGATAGATAGATAGATAGATAGATAGATAGATAGATAGATAGATAGATAGATAGATAGATAGATAGATAGATAGATAGATAGATACATTATTTATCACCGTAGGGAAATTCACACTTCTGACAGTATCCTTATGTTGATTATTAACAGATTAACAGGATGGCCTCGGGGTGCTGTGTTGTAGTTCAGCAACAGCGGAGTGGATGACGTCACACGCTAGGCCAAAAGTTTGACGTCCCTGCAGCAGTTGGAAATCTTTGTGCCCAGGGTTACACCACCTCGTGTTCACGTAGATAGCGAGCCCACCAACTATCCGCTTCCCACAGGCTTTTGTGTCACTGTCTGCCCTAACAGCGCTGAAGCCGGGTGGCTCCACGCTAGCGTCCGGGATGCTAGACGTGAGCCACGTTTCCGTAAAACACAGCAGACTGCACTCCCTGTACGCTTTGATGTTTTTCACCAGCACAGCCAGTTCGTCTATCTTATTTGGTAGAGAGTTCACATTTACCATGATGACGGAAAGTACCGAAGGCTTGTAACGCCGTCAGCCGCTTAGCCTTAACTCTGGCTCTGCATCCACGAAAGGGGCCCATCAAAAATTCTTCAGGGCAAGGGGTTGATTCCTCGAATAAACACATTTTTGTGCGTTAAAACCCATAACCATAGATAGATAGAAAGTCATCCAAAGTGTAGTTGTCAAACAGGACAAAAAACACAGAAAATAGAAGCAGACACTTAAAACAATAAGAGATTGAATCTCAGGTTGAAGAGCATTCCACAGCACCGGGGCCCCGAATAGAAAACGCTCTTGAGCCTGCGGATTTCTTCTTGGCTCTTGGGATCACTAGTAGACCAGCGTTCTCAGAGCGAAGGCTCCGGACCAGAACATTATATCTATATATAATTATATCTGAAAAGTATGAGGGAGCAAGTCCGTGCATGATTTTGTATAATACCAAGAGAACCTTAAAACCACATCTTAGGCTAACAGGGAGCCAATGCAGGTTAGCTAAAATCAGAGCCTTGTGATTAAACTTTCTTGTCTTAGTTAAAAGCCTCGCTGCAGCATTTTGCACCCGCTGAAGGCTCTTGATTTTGGACTTCGGGAGACCAGAGAGTAGTGCATTACAGTCATCGAGACGGGAAGTAAGAAACGCGTGACTTATAATCTCCGCATCCGACTGAGACAGCATAGGGCGAATTTTAGCTGTTACGAAGATGGAAGAAAGCTGTTCTAGTAACTTTCTTCACGTGTGTTTGAAGGGACAGATCGGGGTCAAATATGACACCCAAATTTTGGACTGAGTCACTCTAAGTGATATTACATTTGTCAATGTTCAGAGCCATTTTTGAGAACAAGTCACGGCATTTAGATGGACCAATAACTACATTTCTCGTTGAAACCTTCCGGGTTACAAAGTTTGGGTGAATCATCTGAGATTCCAGCTAAAAAGTCTGTTATGTGTCTTTCAGTGTGCGTTGCAGAAGTCCTTCACAGACGAGCGACCAAGCCTTCGATTCGCCAACTGCTTCCCGCCCCACCGGGACCCTTATCTTCACACCTCTGTGGCCTCGAAACACCCTCTCTCCACCGGGCTCCCTAGTTGTCTTTGGGGTGCTCCCGGAGGTGAAAAGTGGGCCCCTGCTCGACGGTGAGCTCTAATGGCGCCGATCCCAAACTCAAATACGCAGCGTTTGCAAAAGTGATTCTTTCTGTTTGACCTTGACAAAGTGAGTGTGCAGGGCGTGAAGGAATTTCCATGCATTTACCTTTCTGCTTAGCAGGAACGTTACATGTTGGGTTCTATTCATTCAACTCGCCCAGGGATTGAGAACCTCTTAGACCCAAATTAATTCAATGTATGACATTAGATGATTTGATTAAATTCATGAAATAAGAATAATCCCAGAGCCAGTGTCTTCTATCAGCAAATATATCACTTCAAACCTGCCCCCCGTAATTCCTTCGTTAAGGCTTACTTTGACCTTCATTTATTTTTGAAAATTATCATTTTTTTTTTTTGTAAAAAATTCACAAAAGACGTATTTACCTTCGTTGGGCAGAGAGAAGTGGGCTGTGTGCATAGCTCTGCCCATCCCTACTGCTCACCCAATCAAAATTCTCTTGGGGCTTGGCTGTGTTTCTGGGTGTTTACAGTTTTTCTGTGGGTTTTCATCAAAAAGGCGAGGCTTTGTCAAAGAGAGACATTTTCTACTCCCCTTCTTTTACTCCCCCGGGTAGAATTAAAGAGCCTCATGGCATTAGGGAGAAATGATCTCCTCAGTCTGTCTGAGGGAGATATAGAGGCAAGACTCAGAGCACCAAGGTTCCGAATTCAAATCCCGAATATGTTTATTCCCTTCACACAATGTGGTCTGCGCCAAGATTCGAACCCAGAACCTCTGTCCTGCGACCCATCCACCGAGCATCCCTCCGTCAAAAGTTCATAATCATATGCGAGCGGCAGCCTTTGCAGCAGCTCCGTGTTTTTTCGCTTTTTTTGTGATTTATCGTTTTAAGTGTCTGCTTCTATTTTCTGTGTTTTTTGTCCTGTTTGACAACTACACTTTGGATGACTTTCTATCTATCTATGGTTATGGGTTTTAACGCACAAAAATGCGTTTATTCGAGGAATCAACTCCTTGCCCTGAAGAATTCTCGTGCCGGCGTGATGAGGGGGCCTTATTGTGGATGCAGAGCTGGAGTTAAGGCTAAGTGGCTAGCGGCGTTATAAGCCTTTGGTACCGTCCGTAATCATGGTAACTCTCTACCAAATAAGACTGACGAACTGGCTGTGCTGGTGAAAAACATTAAAGCGTACAGGGAGTGCAGTTTGCTGTGTTTTACGGAAACGTAGCTCACGTCTAGCATCCCGGACGCTAACGTGGAGCTACCCGGCTTCAGCGCTGTTAGGACAGACAGAGACACAAAAACCTGCGGGAAGCGGAGAGGAGGCGGACTCGCTATCTACGTAAACACGAGGTGGTGTAACCCTGGGCATAAAGATTTCCATCTGCTGCAAGGACGTCGAACTTTTGGCCTAGCGTGTGACGTCATCCACTCCGCTGTTGCTAACTACAACACAGCACCCCGATGCCATCCTGTTAATCTGTTAATAAACAACAAAAGATACTGCTGGAAGTGGGAATTTCCCTACGGGGATGAATAAAGTATCCATCTATCATTTTCCTATTAGTCTGAGACAACACCAAAAACATTCCAACGACGGACTACTTTCAATAATTCCCCTGTTTTTAACGATCCATTCAGCGATGTCAAATCCCATTAGGGGATCAGAATCATCTCAGTGTGATTGTCATTAAAATGACGTCCACAAATCAGGATCCACTTTTCGATATTGGCCTTTCTCAGCAGAGCGCTAAACGCTCATTAACACTCCACCCCCCCTCAACAAGTCGACTGTATAGACGTTGAACATTCCTTTCAAATGTTTCTTTTGTTTCTTCACTTGCACATGTTTTATTCTGCCCACTGGTTTTATTTTATTTTTTTGCTTTCGTGTTGTTTTTGTTCCCGTGGGTTGGCAGGAAGACGCAAACGAAGAGGTGGGTGTTCCGCAGTTTAGCTCGGAGTGCTTGCAAGTTATCTCCTTTGCGGTGGTGAAAGAGGGTGGGCGGGCAACGGGGGTCAAATTAGTATCATGCTAATGATGATTAGCGGTAAAGACAATGAATGCATTTCACGCTGGGATAACGGAGAGAGAATATCGCGCGCTCGATTTTTTTTCAGGGTAAAGTTGGAGTTTTTCTTCTCCCTGCACGGCGTTGAATAATTGAAAAACAGCGCTGAAGGAAAAAAAAGCGTCAATGAGCAGGCTTATTCCGAAGTCGTTTGTGTGACGTCTTCAAATCTCGCGTTTTAATGATCACACGACGCGAAAGTATTTTTGTTTTACGGCACTCTGATCGGCGTCATTCTTTTGCACCTTCGTCTGTTGGGAATTTCAGCTGGTTTATTTTAAGCTTCTGCGATCATTTCATTCACTCAAAGAACATACTTTCACCAACAATGTTATTTTTTATATATTTATTATTTTTAATAAATTTAGCATTTTTCAGTTTCAAGATAGAATGTTGGGATTGTGCTAGGTTGGATCATATCTAAAAAAAACAAAAAACAAACAAAAAAAAAAAACTGGGTTCCATTTCCCAAAGGATTTTTAAAAAGAAATATAAAAAAAGTTTAACCTTTAACTCTGGTTTGATCAACTCTGAGATAGAAGACAATTAGTTTTTGGTCTCAAGACAGTAGATTTGAGTTTGTCCGAGATTGGATCATATCTGAAAACAAAAGGTTCAAAAAAAGTCCAACATTTAACTCTGGTTTAATCAACTCTGAGATGGAAGACAATTAGTTTTGGGTTTAACCACAGCAGATTTAATAGATTGGATCACATCTGAAAAAAATACAAAAACAAATCTGGGCTCCATCTTACAAAAGAGGTCAAAAAAAGTCTTAAAAAGTTTAACCTTTAACTCTGGTTTAATCAACCCCGAGATAGAAGACAATTAGTTTTGGGTTTCAGCACAGCAGATTTAAGTTTGTCATAGATTGGATCATATCTGAAAAAACAAAAACAGAAAATCAAAACCCAAATCTGGGCTCTGTCATACAAAAGAGGTCAAAAAAGTCCAACCTTTAACTCCGGTTTGATGAACTCTGAGACAGACGACAATTAATTTTTGATTTCAGGACAGCAGATTTGAGTTTGTCCGAGATTGGATCATATCTGAAAAAAAACCCTAAAACAAATCTGGGCTCCATTTCACAAAAGAGGTTCAAAAAAGTCTAACATTTAACTCTGGTTTAATCAACTTTGGGATAGAAGACAAATAGTTTTGGGTTTCAGCACAGCAGATTGAAGTTTGTCATAGATTGGATTATATCTGGGAAAAAAAACAATAAACAAAAAACAAATCTGGGATCCATTTCCCAAATGAGGTTAAAAAGAAATATAAAAAAATCTAACATTTAACTCTGGTTTAATCAACTCTGAGATTAAAGACAATTAGTTTTTGGTTTCAAGACAGCAGATTTGAGTTTGTCCGAGATTGGATCATATCTGAAAAAACCCCAAAACAAATCTGGGCTCCATTTCACAAAAGAGGTTCATAAATGTCTAAAAAGGTCTAACATTTAACTCTGGTTTGATCAACTCTGAGATAGAAAACAATTAGTTTTGGGTTTCAGCATAGCAGATTTAAGTTTGTCATAGATTGGATCATATCTGAAAAAAACCCAAAACAAATCTGGGCTCCATTTCACAAAAGAGGTTCATAAAAGTCTAAAAAGGTCTAACATTTAACTCTGGTTTGATCAACTCTGAGATATAAAACAATTAGTTTTGGGTTTCAGCATAGCAGATTTAAGTTGGTCATAGATTGGATCATATCTGAAAAAAAACAAAACAAAAAACAACAGACAAAAAACAAATTTGGGCTCCGTCTTTACAAAAGAAGTTATAAAAAGTCTAACCTTTAACTCTGGTTTAATCAACTCTGAGATAGAAGACAATTAGTTTTTTGGTTTCAGCACAGCAGATTTAAGTTTGTAATAGATTCGATCATATCTGAAAAAAAAAAACAAGAAACAACCTCCTGTGTGGGTTCAAATCCAGCTACCTGACTTCCTGTGCGGAGTTTGTATGTTCTCCCCGTGCTTGCGTGGGTTTCCTCCCACATTCCAAAGACATGCATTTCAGGTCGATTGGCCGGTCCAAATTGTCCCTAGGTGTGAATGAGCGAGCGAGTTGTCTGTCCCTGTGTGCCCTGCGATTGGCTGGCAACCAGTTCAGGGTGTCCCCTGCCCACTGCCCGATGATTGCTGGGATGGGCTCCAGCACCCCCGCGACCCTACTGAGGATAAGCGGTGCAACTAATGAGATGAGATGTTTCAACCTACCGCAGATATTTTAGGGATTAATGATCAACAACTAGAATGCAGCTACATTTGTTCAATTAAAAGGAATTTTTGCCTCTCCGGATGCGAGATTTTGGACTTTTTCCTTTTTAACTGTGGAGAAAGTTTGTTTTTGTTGTCAGGACCTCATTCATCAGGCCCATTTGGAAAACCACCACGATTGTTCTTTATGATCCACCTGCCCCAAAGACATTATCGTATTAGCTCTTTCAGCAGCGGGAGTGTTCTAATTCCGATGCCGAAATAGAAACTTTGCGGGATCAATAGTTTGCTATTGCTATTGCGCTGCGTGTTTGCTGTTTCATCAGCCATTCAATATTTTCAAGCGTCAATAAGACTGGCAGGCAACACCCTCAGGAGGCTTCAATCCAGAATGGGGACTTTCATTTCTTACAGAGAAGAAAAATAGAATAGAGGGGGTGGATTTTGAAGGCCTCAAAGTTTTACTTCTGATGATCGGCAAACTCCGTGAAACTCATTATTCACAATAAAATAAATATTTGATACTGCTGATCTCAACGGAAGATGATGGTGATAACATTTGTCAGGTTGTGCTTGGTGTCTCACTTTTTTATTTGGGTTTATAACTTGAATGTTATTACCAGGGTTGGGTAGGGTTACTTTAACTTGATTACTTTCAATGACTTTGGGATGACTCCAATACCAAATATGCTAATAAAAGACTAAAGAAACAAAATATGAATACGATGATGACTCACAACACGCGGTAAGCCTTCTCTCCTGGCTTTGATCTCTTTGATCTCAGGCAAAACTAACATAAAATGCCACAGAAACAAAGCCAACATCATTTTTGCCGTTCCATGTATTCCGTTACTCCCGGAGCCTGCACAAAATTTAGTAATTTTATTCATATTTAGTTTCTTTTGTCTTTTATTAGCATATTTGGTATTGGAGTAATCCAAAAGTTATTGAAAGTAATCAAGTTAAAGTAACCCTACATATATATATATATATATATATATATATATATATATATATATATATATATATATATATATATATATATATATATATATATATATATATATATATATATATATATATATATATATATATATATATATATATATATATATATATATATATATGGTAGCACGGCGGCGCAGTGGTTAGCGCTTGTGCGGCACAGTTAATGTCTCGGGAACCTGTCGTGGGTTCAAATCCAGCTCCAGACTTCCTGTGCGGAGTTTGTATGTTCTCCCCATGCTTGCGTGGGTTTCCTCCGGACGCTCCGGTTTCCTCCCACATTCCAAAAACATGCATTTCAGGTGAATTGGCCGGTCCAAATTGTCCCTAGGTGTGAATGAGCGAATGAGCTGTCTGTCCCTGTGTGCCCTGCGACTGGCTGGCAACCAGTTCAGGGTGTCCCCTGCCCGGAGATGGCTGTGTATATATGTGTATATATATATATATCTCATCTCATTAGCTGCACCGCTTATCCTCAGTAGGGTCACAGGGGTGCTGGAGCCCATCCCAGCAATCATCGGGCAGTAGGCAGGGGACACCCTGAACTGGTTGCCAGCCAATCGCAAGGCACACGGGGACAGACTACTCGCTCGCTCATTCATACCTAGGGACAATTTGGACCGGCCAATTCACCTGAAATGTATGTTTTTGGAATGTGGGAGGAAACCGGAGTGCCCGGAGGAAACCCACGCAAGCACGGTGAGAACATACAAACTTCGCACAGGAAGTCTGGAGCTGGATTTGAACCCACGCAGGAGGTTCCCATGACCTCAGAACTGTGTCGCACACGCGCTAACCACTGCGCCGCCGTGCTGCCTCTCTCTCTCTCTCGCTCTCTCTCTCTCTCTCTCTCTCTCTCTCTCTCTCTCTCTCTCTCTCTCTTTTTTATATATATATATATATATATATATATATATATATATATATATATAAAGAATTTTATACATTTGACTATAAGGGATTTTATACGATTGAATACAAGTTACATTTATTGAGTTTAATGCAAGATATTCACTGACTGGGCTTTAGTTCAATGACAGGTCACGCTGTTCCAAATGCAGAATATTTTGACTAGGGAATTTTGATAACAGGACTCTGACGGAGGACGTTTTGAGAAAAAGGCCCTAAAGACGTAGAAACGCTCGGCGTTGTTTTGAGAAGCCCCACGTTGGGCTTCCTTGGCACGCCCATGGGAGGAGCCGGCACACCATCTTGCGGGGAGACGTGGGCCAAGGAGAAAAAAAGCAAGAGGACTTCAGAAGAAGGCTTCCCAGAGACTCCAACATCACTAATTAGGCCGATTTTGATGGAGTACACTTAGTTAAATTGTTAAATAAATTAAATCTGCCCCCGTGTGGAAATGTCGGCTTTCCTGTTCTTCTTTTCCGTCAAGAAACGAGCGCGCATAAATTGTTGGATAAATGCAGGTTGTGTTTGGTTAATGGAGTCAGATAACTAATTTGAACAATTTGGTTAACGGTACATTTTGATAATTAATTGCCAACAGTTTGTAGATGTGAGTGAGCAATGCTTAGCAAAAATAGCTTGAATTGTTAGCTACCAAGCGGCACTAAATAAACCCAGAATATTCACCAGTCTGCTAGCAAGCTTGCTAGTTTACTAGCAGGCCTGCTGGTTCACTAGCTCATGAGATGTGTGTCACTTGATGTCATTTTATCTTTTATTCTGTAGCTTTTTTATTGCTAAGACCTTTATTTTGGAAATATTTGGGTTCACCTATAACTAATTCAGTTAATTCAGTTTATTAAGGTCACACGTAGCGGTATATATTAGCCGGTTTGATTGACAAGTATGTCGAGACGGCGACTTTCCTTTCAACCGGCTAACTATTTTCCCTGAAGAAAACACTCCAAAACCCAAAAGATATTTAATTTTATCCGGCTCCCGTGGCCCGCGCAAACTCCTCATGGCGCTTCGCCGCTCTGATCTGGTGCCATAAATTACACGTTTAATCGTATCATTAGTAATCAACACAAGAAGCGTCTCTCGCTAGCGCCGGCGATGAAAGCCGACCAATGTTTTCTCGGAGAAGCCGCGTTCGTGTTTGCGGCTGCAAATGAGCTTGTCGGAGCACGAATAGTTTAATCCTTGATTGCTAGCGGTACGAGGTAAATAGAGATGTGAAGCTGAGGAATGTACAAGAAGAATGTAGGAAAATGTTGCGCATGAGTAATGGTTATGATTAAGAATAACGGAAAATGTCAGGGGGACCAGAACAGAGCAGGAGACCCCAGAGCGTTCGTTACAAGTCTTTTATTTGGGGAAGCGTACAGGGTTAGCGGGAGACGCGATGACCGTCGAACGTCAGCAGCAACGCCGTGAAGAAAACTTCGGAACACGTAGCGTGGGACGGAAGCAGGTCGAGTTACCGGGACTGGAGAGAAGATCGTAGCGTGGGACGGAAGCAGGTCGGAACGGAGGCAGGCAGGCAGGCAGACAGAATCAGGTAAACAAGAAGGCAGAGGTAATCGGGAGAGTCATAGGGGTACAGAAGTAATCCTCAGACCAAGAGGTCTCCGCGTAGCATGCTTAAAAAGGGAACATAAACCAATCAGGAAGCGCATTCCAGCGCGCCAGATGATTACCCCAGGTGGCTCCACTTGGGTAATCATGACAGAAAAAGGTCATTGGTGTCGCCCTTCCCGACGACGCCTGTCTCACGCGCAAAGCCACTAGGATTGCCTTATTCTTGCAGTCCAAATGATTAAAATTAGATGATTTAGTCAAATTTTTCACTGCACAACTGTTATTTAAGGTCAACCAAAACATAGTGCCAGAAAACATCCATAAATGATTCATTCGGAAAGAAGGAAATTATAACTTAAGGGGCTGTGGTAAATTCATAATCCCAAAGGTGAGAACCACCAGGAAAAGTATGTGTGTGTCTGTGAGTGGAGTCAAACTTTGGAACAATTTACAAGACAAGATCAAACAATGTCCAACTATTGTTCAAATTTAAATACAAAAAAACAATCCTGGCGGAATACAGAGATGAAGAAAATCGGGTATGAGTGATACGAGGGATTGGGAATAGTGCGTCTTGAACTGTGGTTAACTTTGTGTTATTCTTGCTAAGTTTTCATTCATTCATTCATTCATTGCAGGTGACCCGTCTCACAGCTTCTTCCACCTGGCGTCAGGGAAAAGACTGCAGTGTCTCGGGGCTAGAACCAGCAGGCTCAAGGACAGTGTCTTCTATCAGGCTGGCAACACTCTGGACTGTGTCCTTGTCCTACCCACTCCCACCCCTCTGGTTTATGCCAAATCAATGTAAAACTGCTGTAGGAAATAAGAAGACTAATACATTTACATTCATTTATAAAAATGGAAAAATATCTGTCATTTTTGGTATCTAGGATAATGACTACACAGGAGTATTTGCTTTGGCTAGAAAAATAAATTGGTGGTGCGCATGCCTAGTTTTGGTATATCTGGATGTGTCAGTCTTCTGTTTTTCTTCCTTTCTTTGCTCCATCCATCCATCAGTGATCCAAACAACGAGTAAAGAAAATGGCTTACTTTGACTTACTTTCTTTTTTGTGTCTTTGTTGTTCCTTCCTTCCTTCCTTCATTCCATTTTCCTTCCTTCCTTCATTCTGTTTTTCTTTCTTCCTTCACTTACTCTGTATTCCTTCCTTCTCTTCTCCACTTAATGTATTTCCCTTCCGTCCTTCCTTCCTTCCTTCCTTCCTTCCTTCCTTCCTTCCTTCCTTCCTTCCTTCATTCCTTCCTTCCTTCCTTCCTTCCTTCTTTCCTTCCTTCCTTCCTTCCTCCACTTACTCTGTATTCCTTTCTTCCTTCCTTCACTTACTCTGCATTCCTCCCTTCCTTCCTCCACTTACTCTGTATTCCTTTCTTCCTTCCTTCACTTACTCTGCATTCTTCCCTTCCTTCCTCCACTTACTCTGTATTCCTTCCTTCACTTACTCTGTATTCCTTCCTTCCTTCTTTCCTTCCTTTACTCCACCCATCCATCAATGATCTAAACACCGAGTAAAGAAAATGACTTACTTTAACTTACTTTCTTTTTTTGTGTCTTTGTTTATTTCTTTGCTTATTTGTTGTTCCTTCATTCATTCACTTTTCCTTCATTCATTCCCTTTTCCTTCCTCCTTTCCTTCATTCCCTTTTGCCTTTCTTCCTTCACTCTGTATTCCTTCTTTCCTCTCTTCACTTACTCTGTATTCCTTCCTTTCTTCCTTCACGTACTCTGTATTCGTTCCTTTGTTCCTTCACCTACTCTGTATTCCTTACTTTCTTCCTTCACTTACTCTGTATTCCTACCTTTCTTCCTTTCTTCACTTACTCTGTATTCCTTCCTTTCTTTTTTCACGTACTCTGTATTCCTTCCTACACTTACTCTGTATGCCTTCCTTCCTTCCAGCCTTCCTTCACTTTGTATTCCTTCTTTCCTTTCTTCTTTTACTTTGTATTCCTTCTTTCCTTCACTTACTCTGTATCCCTTCCTTCCTTATTTCCTTCCTTCGCTCATCCACTGATCAGTGATCCAAACTCCAGGTCAAGAAAATGACTTACTTTGACTTACTTTCTTTTTTCTGTCTTTGTTTATTTCTTTGCTTTTTTTGTTGTTCCTTCATTAATTCACTTTTCCTTCCTTCATTCCCCTTTCCTTCATCCCCTTTTGCCTTTCTTCCTTCACTCTGTATTCCTTCTTTCCTCTCTTCACTTACTCTGTATTCTTTCCTTTCTTCCTTCACGTACTCTGTATTCCTTCCTTTTTTCCTTCACGTGCTCTGTATTCCTTCCTTTCTTCCTCCATGTACTCTGTATTCCTTCCTCTCTTCCTTCACGTTCTCTGTATTCCTTCCTTTCTTCCTTCACGTTCTCTGTATTCCTTCCTTTCTTCCTTCACGTACTCTGTATTCCTTCCTTTCTTCCTTCACGTTCTCTGTATTCCTTCCTTTCTTCCTTCACGTAGTCTGTATTCCTTCCTTTCTTCCTTCACGTTCTCTGTATTCCTTCCTTTCTTCCTTCAAGTTCTCTGTATTCCTTCCTTTCTTCCTTCACGTACTCTGTATTCCTTCCTTTCTTCCTTCACGTTCTCTGTATTCCTTCCTTTCTTCCTTCATGTACTCTGTATTCCTTCCTTTCTTCCTTCACATAGTCTGTATTCCTTCCTTTCTTCCTTCACGTTCTCTGTATTCCTTCCTTTCTTCCTTCACGTTCTCTGTATTCCTTCCTTTCTTCCTTCACGTTCTCTGTATTCCTTCCTTTCTTCCTTCACGTAGTCTGTATTCCTTCCTTCCTTCCTTCACGTGCTCTGTATTCCTTCCTTTCTTCCTCCATGTACTTTGTATTCCTTTCTCTCTTCCTTCACGTTCTCTGTATTCCTTCCTTTCTTCCTTCACGTAGTCTGTATTCCTTCCTTTCTTCCTTCACGTTCTCTGTACTCCTTCCTTTCTTCCTTCACGTTCTCTGTATTCCTTCCTTTCTTCCTTCACGTTCTCTGTATTCCTTCCTTTCTTCCTTCACGTTCTCTGTATTCCTTCCTTTCTTCCTTCATGTACTCTGTATTCTTTCCTTTCTTCCTTCACGTACTCCGTATTCCTTCCTTTCTTTCTTCCTTCACATACTCTGTATTCCTTCATTTCTTCCTTCACTTACTCTGTCTTCCTTCCTTCACTTACTCTGTCTTCCTTCCTTCACTTACTCCGTCTTCCTTCCTTCACTTACTCTGTCTTCCTTCCTTCACTTACTCCGTCTTCCTTCCTTCACTTACTCCGTCTTCCTTCCTTCCTTCCTTAAGCTCTCTCCCTCCCTTCCTTCCTTCGCTCCATCCATCCATCAGTGATCCAAACACCGGGTAAAAATGACTTACCTTGAACGCACAGGGAGTAGAAAAAATGATCCAATTACATATCTGCAGGAGGCCCCCATGCCCGAACAGCCTCTTTCCTCCGTCCCTTCCCAGACGGAAGAGACGAGAGAGGGCCGCCATGACAGGCAGTAAAACAGTGATGAATCTCAAGCAGAATTAATGCTAACATGAACGCTCTTCTAATCCATTTCCAACTTGATTTGCTGCTGCCATTGCACTCAATGATACTAAAGCCTGTATATGAGTTCTGAAATCTGAAGCAACAGCTAAACAAAATAAAAGTGAATACAGACGCTCCCCTACTTACGAACGAGATTGTTCGTAAGTTGCTCCAGTGCTATATTTCATATGGAATGTATGTCTCATCTCATCTCATTAGCTGCACCGCTTATCCTCAGTAGGGTCGCGGGGGTGCTGGAGCCCATCCCAGCAATCATCGGGCAGTGGGCAGGGGACACAGGGACAGACAACTCACTCGTTCATTCACACCTAGGGACAATTTGGACCGGCCACTCCACCTGAAAATGCATGTCTTTGGAATGTGGGAGGAAACCGGAGTGTCCGGAGGGAACCCACGCAAGCACGTGGAGAACATACAAACTCCCCACAGGAAGTTCGGTAGCTGGATTTGAACCCACACAGGAGGTTCCCAAGACCTTAGAACTGTGCCGCACACGGAATGTATGTTTAAGGTTTATATACAGTAAGCCTGTTTAAGGTTTATATAAGTATGTTTAAGGCTTGTATAAGTAACCTGTATTGTTGTATACTAAAAAATAAACATTTAATACAAAATAAGCTCTTTAAAGATAAATAAAGTGAAGTTAAACTTACTTTCGGAAGATGAGCCTTGAAAGTTAAGTGACTTCCTCCTCTGTGGTAAAAAAGTGGCCGAAAAAAAAGCGGTCCAACCATTGTCTCAACCGCATCAAGCTTTCTTATTTCACCTTGAATTCAAATGAAACAGCCTGCCTCTTCTTTACACTTTACACCAACCATATTTAATGGATGCATGACGATATTAAACATTAAAAATGTAAAAGTTCTTAGCGCGCTGCAGATACTTCTGATCAATCATTCATAAGTTGAATTTGTTTGTAAGTTGCTTCAGTACTATATTTTGTATGTTTAAGGTTTATATAAGTATCTTTAAGGCTTGTATAAGTAACCTGTATTGTTTTGTACTAAAAAATAAAATAATATGCTCTATAAAGGTAAATAAAGTAAGTTTAATTTATTTTTGGAAGATTAGCTTCAAGTGTTTTTCTCAACCGCATCAATCTTTCTTATTCCACTTTCAATTCAAATGAAAAGGCTCACCTCTTCTTTACACTTTACACCAACCATATTCAATGAATGCACAAGATCTTAAACAATAAAAATGTAAAAGTTCTAAGCGCGCTGGAGATACAGTATAGAATATTTACACACGAACTAGGAATTAGAAGCCGGATTTCTTCTTCGGGTGGATGCTGGGTGAGCTCTCACAGCGCCACATGCCGGTAGTGGCAGAAAGAAGCACTACACTAATGTCCTGTACTCACAAAAAGGAGCACAATACAAAATCTAACTTAAAGTAATGTCCATATATTTTTCGACATCCGAGAAATTTTTTTCACATGTACCGTTGTTCCTTTCCGAAGCTACTCACGAACCTCAATTTTTTCTCGTCCGTTTTCGTTTAAACCTCTAAAACGCGTAATCCGGCAACAGGCGAGGCTTCTCTGTTGCCAAACGTTAATGGCGGCCTTTTAATAGCATCTTTACCACACAGTCGGGAAATGTCCCACTTTGTTCTCATGTTCTTGTGGACCCATTTGTCATCTCACCGATGAATTTTTAATAACGACCACGGGAGTTGGAGATCAAAACTCGCCGGCATACGCAACAACCGCGTTTCTTGGAAGAGACATCGCGAAAGGAGGGAATAGAAACTCTCTAAGTCGAAAACGGGCCGCATATTTTCCCACCGAGGCTTGATTGAGTGCTGGAGGATGTTCACGCTCCGGCATTGCCAGTAATTACATGTTTTTTCGAGCGTCTCCGTGTTAACACGTGTTGTTGCTTCATGTGAGCTCACAGCCTTCGATAACGATGCTTCACTTATTTGTTCAAATAAACTGATAAGATCAGAGTTGAAACGAGCGTTCATTTTTTCAACAAACAAAAATATTTCGATGAACACGCATTTTTAGCCAACAAGAAGCAGAGAAAATATAATCACAGAAACAATAACTCAGACTGAAACCATTTTGCAGTTTCAGATCAGGGATAATGGATTGCGGCCACACAAGGGCAGCTTATTTTAGGCAGAAATACAGTAACGACACACATTTTTAGCCAACAAGAAGCAGAGAAAATATAATCACAGAAACAATAACCAGAAACCATTTTACAGTTTCAGATTAGGGTTAATGGATTGCGGCCACACAAGTGCAGCTCACTTTAGGCAGAAATACAGTAGCGACACACATTTTTAGCCAACAAGAAGCCAAGAAAAATTTAGAAAAGACTGATATAATAACTGAAACAACAACTCAGACTGAAATAATTTGACAGTTTCAGATTAGGGATAATGGATTGCGGCCACACAAGTTCAGCTCATTTTAGGCAGAAATACAGTAACAACACACATTTTTAGCCAACAACAAGCTGAGAAAAATTGACATAACGACAGATATAATAACGGAAACAATAACTTAGACTGAAATCATTTGACAGTTTCAGATTAGAGATAATGGATTGCGGCCACACAAGTGCAGCTCATTTTAGGCAGAAATACAGTAACGACACACATTTTTTAGCCAACAAGAAGCCGAGAAAAAATAATCACAGAAACAATAACTAGAAACCATTTTACAATTTCAGATTAGGGATAATGGATTGCGGCCACACAGGTGCAGCTCATTTTAGGCAGAAATACAGTAACGACACACATTCTTAGCCAACAAGAAAAATTTAGAAAAGACTGATATAATAACCGAAACAACAACTCAGACTGAAATCATTTGACAGTTTCAGATTAGGGATAATGGATCGCGGCCCAAAAAAGTGCAGCTCATTTTGGGCTAAATGACTAAAAACAAAGGGGAAAGAAAAGTTGAAAACAGATCTTTTTGAACGACTGTTTTCAGATTATTTTAGAATCAATATTTTGAGAATTCTAACCATGATTTTGACCTTGCTTAAATTCCGATGTCTGACTATATTATCTAAGCCTATGGTTGACTGTCCATCCGTCCATTAAAAAGGACATTTCCCAGAAAGCACCAACACTCTCTCACCGAACTCCATAAGCACCTGCTGAATTTTCCGTCCTCAGTTAAAGTGAAAAAAAAAAGCTAGTACCTTTCATTTTGCGTCCAATGAAGCTGAAATTCAAGCGATTGAATTTTTTTCACAAAAGAAAGGGACCCCAGTCATTTGTGACACCATTAGCAAAGGTCAGCGGCGCTTTGACGTGGCCGTCTATTCAACCCTTGTTACGCTCTCCGGCTCTTTTGTTTATACAGACATAGAAAAGTAGAGCCGTGTTTGAAATTATTTCTCCGGAGATTGCTAGCCTAGCAAGAAAAAAAAAGAGCCTGAAGAATATATATATTGTACTGCAGCACAATATTGTATACTGTATTGTTCATGTTGTGCACTTGTGAATCCCAAAAAATGTTAGGGTCTTGAATTTCAGACAATTTTTTTGATCAAATACTGATCTGCAAGCTTTTTGTGGAGTTGAGACCATTCTGGACTGAACAATTGATCATTAGTATCAGCTAATTATGACCATTCAAGCTAATGATATCCAGATCAGGTATGGATCTAGGATAGAATAGAATAGTCTTTGTCATTGATAACACCATAGTGTCATGATTACTGATGCGAGGCATCTGAGTCGGGGTGTCACAAATAAACAGGACTTGACTTCTCAAGGTTTCTTCATTTTCCTCATGTTGAGGTTTTTGAGTTTTTCCTTGCCCTCATGTAGGTTTTAGATCAGGGGATGGTGTCATAATATTCTGTGGTTTGCAATAATCTGTGGTCTGTGCAGCCCTTTGAGGCTCTTTGTGATTAAGGGTGTCACAAATAAACAGGACTTGACTTCTCAAGGTTTCTTCATTTTCCTCATGTTGAGGTTTTTCAGTTTTTCCTTGCCCTCATGTAGGTTTTAGATCAGGGGATGGTGTCATAATAGTCTGTGGTCTGCAATAATCTGTGGTCTGTGCAGCCCTTTGAGGCTCTTTGTGATTAAGGGTGTCACAAATAAACAGGACTTGACTTCTCAAGGTTTCTTCATTTTCCTCATGTTGAGGGTTTTTCAGTTTTTCCTTGCCCTCATGTAGGTTTTAGATCAGGGGATGGTGTCATAATAGTCTGTGGTCTGCAATAATCTGTGGTCTGTGCATCCCTTCAAGAATCCTTGTGATTAAGGTTGTCACAAATAAACAGGACTTGACTTAAGGTTTTTGACTTTTTCCTTGCCCTCGTGTAGATTTTAGATCAGGGGATGGTGTCATAATAGTCTGTCGTTTGCAAAAATCTGTAGTCTGTGCAGCCCTTTGAGACTCTTTGTGATTAAGGATTATACAAATAAACATGACTTGACTTGACTGTATGATAAACACTTATTTAGCTTCACAGTTCAAATATTCAACATTCATCATCAACAATATTAGTCGTTTAATAGATTATCGTTTCAACTCAGGTCGTTCATCTAATTTGTCTTCGAGCCAACGTTTTAAACGTAGAGCCGCTCATCCGATCCGTTTTATACAGAGGGAGCGGGATATTTATTGACTGTGGCAGAAAACATTTTGTCTTTTATGTTATAGGTACTTGAGATGAGTTCTTCCCTGTTGGTGCACCTGTCGTCCTGTTTTGTTTGTCTGCCCCCGTCCTGATTCTATTGTTGATTGTTCCAGTTCACAGTCTGTTTCCTTTAATGTTTTTCCTACTTGGGTTTTGAGGGCACAGACTGCAGATGCTCGGCATTGTTATCGTTGCCGTTTTCCGGGTGGTTAAAATACTCGACGTAGGTTTCCACCCGACCACAGTGATTCAAATTGAATGCGTCAAACCAGTAGCTTCATCTAATCCTCGATATTTTCATTTATTTATCATCCTTAATAATTCATTCACTGCTAACAAATATATCTTTGACGTCTTCAGCAGTCAATGGCAGTTGACAGGTTGAATCCAAACATTCATTTAATTATATATTTTTTCAATCAATCAATCAATAAAACAATGGGTCGGGCAAGCAATCAATCAATGGTAAATGGTCCGCATTCATATGGCGTTTTTCAAGTCAATGAAGACCTCCAAAAGTGCTTTACAATGTGCTTCACACTTACCCATTCACACACAGACTCACACACCAATAGGGGGTCAGCCATGCAGGGCGCCTACCTGCTTATTGGAGGCATTAGATATTCAGTGTCTTGCGCAAGGACACTTCGACATATAACACGGAGGAGTCAGGAATCGAACCAGCAGCCTCTTGATCCCAAGACGAGCGCTCTACCTCCTGAGCTAATTCCGCCCAATCAAGGAATTACTCAGCCAAGCAACATGTCAAGCAATCAACCAATTAATCAATCAGTAAATCAATCATACAATAAATCAACCAATTAAGCCATCTGTTAATCCATCCATCCATCAATGAGACTAACAATTAAATCAATTCATCCATCCTTAATATGATCTCGTTCAATGCCAGCCTTCGGCAAATAACTTGATTTCACGACCATAAAGAGCACATAAAAATCTCAGTTTCTTTAAACTGTTGGGCTCCCTGTCTCTAATGCAGAGTGGCGGACTGATACCAGCTTGGTGGCCCGCTTCGGAGAATGGGAGGACACAGGTTCCTTGGCCGAGTCAAAACCGTTGCGCGATAGAGGACAAGAAAGGTCATACGCAATGCATTGTTAGCGGAAGTGATCATGGATGCTCACGCCGTAGCGTTCCCTGCATTTTAAAAGTTATTGTGCTAACGGATGCTCAAGAGAGCTGCCCCCCCAAATAGGAATGAAATCTTACTATCCCTCCATTGTATGGTTTCCGTGTTTTCGTGGTGTGTTGATTTCTACGATTTTTTTGTTTGACCACATGACCCCGATTTTTGCTAACCTGCATTGGCTCCCTGTAAGCTTAAGGTGTGATTAAGGGTGTCACAAATAAACAGGACTTCACTTCTCAAGGTTTCTTCATTTTCCTCATGTCGCGGTTTTTAAGTTTTTCCTTGCCCTCAGGTAGGTTTTAGATCAGGGGATGGTGTCATAATAGTCTGTAGTTTGCAATAGTCTTTGATCTGTGAAGCCCTTTGAGACTCTTTGTGATTAAGGGCGTCACAAATAAACAGGACTTGACTTCTCAAGGTTTCTTCATTTTCCTCATGTCGCGGTTTTTGAGTTTTTCCTTGCCCTCATGTGGGTTTTAGATCAGGGGATGGTGTCATAATAGTCTGTGGTTTTCAAATAAACATGACTTGACTACGCTACACTGAAGAACCTGGAAACCGAGCAACCGCCATATACGGAGACTGCGCCCTTTCACACGATGCGCCCTACATTTATTATATCGTTCACATCTTAAGCCGTCAATGGCATTAAACAAATAAATTGAAATCATCCGGGAAACAGACCATTTAAAACAAAAAAAATCACCACATTAATACACTTATAAAATATTCATTAGCTGCAGCCCGAAGGAATACATTTTAATTGAGGAGATAACGGGATACCCGAAAATTAAACGATTATCACAGACGATTTAGGACACTTGTTGAGATAAATAGCTTTTGTTTAGCTTGTTTGTATCATGTCTCTTGCAAGTTAGTAAGCATTTCAAACTCCTATCGCCATACCTGTCAAGCTCCAGGGCTCCATGCCCTTACAAACTGTCGTATTTTCCCTTACAAAATACAGAATAATCTTACACCATATTTTTTTCTTCAAACGTGTTGATTTATGTCGTTTAACATGTTGTATTGCACATGTGTTTCGTTATATCATATATATTGTTAATTAACATTTTGTTGTGAGATCCTGAGTTGCTCGACATGAATGAGGTTTATTATAGAAAAAGTTCAAAAATGAAGTCGCTTGGACGTTCACTGTAGAAGGAAAAAATACATGCAAATATAATTAAGTCGAATAATACATTTTCTCATTCAAATTATAAATTCATTTTCTGCATAAAATTATTGTTAGTAGTATAGTGATTAAGGGGATAACCACAAACCTGTCTTTTTTCATTTTCTCCTTTTATACTTCCTTTTTTTCTTACCTTCTTTATACAACTTAATAATTCGTAATATAAGGCATCAAAGCAGGTGAGCCGTTGGAGAGCCGGCTCTTTTTGATGAGTTGAGCCGAAAAAGCCGGTTCTCCATAAAGAGACGGACTTCCTTTCACTACACAACTACCACGGAATGATGCATGATGGGCATGGTTAAGGTATGGTTACTTTAACTTGATTACTTTCAATTACTTTTGGATTACTCCAATACCAAATATGCTAATAAAAGACAAAAGAAACTAAATACGAATAAAATGACTAAATTTTGTGCAGGCTTGGGGAGTAACGGAATACATAAAACGGCAAAAATGATGTTGGCAAGCTGTTTGGATTTATTTTCATTTTGTTTCTGTCGCATTTGATGTTCGTTTTGCCGGAGATCAAAGAGATCAAAGCCAGGAGAGAAAGCTTACCTTGTGTTGTGAGTCATAATTGTATTCATATTTAGTTTCTTTTGTCTTTTATTAGCATATTTGGTATTGGAGTAATCCAAAAGTAATTGAAAGTAATCCAGTTAAAGTAACCCTACCCAACCCTGATGATGGGAAATCCCCAGGCGGCAGACGCATGCGCACAGTAGCATCAAACAGCTCGCTTTGTTTGCAACGAAAAAAACAATACAGAGATGGAGGCTACCGCGGTGAACTCGTTTGACTTGATCGATTTGCCGTATCGTGATAGTCGGTGTATACCGGATGGTGCCCATGATTTACGAATTTGCGTTTTTCCGTACAGATTTCCTTGTACGTCGTACACGTCTTAAAATGCATAATAAACGTACTTTGTACAGCAAAAACATACAGGTAGACAGGTATGAAAGTGTAAAGAAGAGGTGAGCTGTTTCATTTGAATTGAAAGTGGAATAAAAAAGCTTGATGCGGTTGAGAAAATGGTTGGACCGCTTTTTTTTTCGGCCACTTTTTACCACAGAGGAGGAAGTCGCCTAACTTTTAAGGCTCATCTTCCAAAAGTAAGTTTAACTTCACTTTATTTATATTTAAAGTGCATATTTTGTATGGAATGTTTATTTTTTAGTATAAAACAATACACAATTTGCGTTTTTCTGTACATATTTCTTTGTACGTCGTAAACGTCTTAAAATGCATAATAAACGTACTTTGTACGGCAAAAACATACAGGTTGACAGGAATGAAAGTGTAAAGAAGAGGTGAGCTGTTTCATTTGAATTGAAAGTGGAATAAAAAAGCTTGATGCGGTTGAGAAAATGGTTGGACCGCTTTTTTTTTCGGCCACTTTTTACCACAGAGGAGGAAGTCGCCTAACTTTTAAGGCTCATCTTCCAAAAGTAAGTTTAACTTCACTTTATTTATATTTAAAGTGCATATTTTGTATGGAATGTTTATTTTTTAGTATAAAACAATACACAATTTGCGTTTTTCTGTACATATTTCTTTGTACGTCGTAAACGTCTTAAAATGCATAATAAACGTACTTTGTACGGCAAAAACATACAGGTCTTCAGGTATGAAAGTGTAAAGAAGAGGTGAGCTGTTTCATTTGAATTGAAAGTGGAATAAAAAAGCTTGATGCGGTTGAGAAAATGGTTGGACCGCTTTTTTTTCGGCCACTTTTTACCACAGAGGAGGAAGTCGCCTAACTTTTAAGGCTCATCTTCCAAAAGTAAGTTTAACTTCACTTTATTTATATTTAAAGTGCATATTTTGTATGGAATGTTTATTTCTTAGTATAAAACAATACACAATTTGCGGTTTTCCGTACAGATTTCCTTGTACGTCGTACACGTCTTAAAATGCATAGTAAACGTACTTTGTATGGCAAAAACATACAGGTTGACAGGTATGAAAGTGTAAAGAAGGGGTGAGCTGTTTCATTTGAATTGAAAGTGGAATAAAAAAGCTTGATGCGGTTGAGAAAATGGTTGGACCGCTTATTTTTCGGCCACTTTTTTACCACAGAGGAGGAAGTCGCCTAACCTTTAAGGCTCATCTTCCAAAAGTAAGTTTAACTTCACTTTATTTATATTTAAAGTGCATATTTTGTATGGAATGCTTATTTCTTAGTATAAAACAATACACAATTTGCGTTTTTCTGTACAGATTTCCTTGTACGTCGTACACGTCTTAAAATGCATAATAAACATACTTAGTACGGCAGAAACGTGCAGGTTGACAGGTATGTATCGCTCTTTTATGACCCAGGCTAAGGGTCTTCCAAGGCAGTGAAGCTTCCGACAATGCCCCCCTTCCGCTTTGATTTTTCTCCTTTGCTTCTTCGCTCCAAGCTGTTGGTTTTTAAACCTCATGCTGCATCGCCCCCACCTGCGCATCCTCATATGACTTCCATCCCTCAATTGATTTGTCGGGAGGGGATTTTAGTCGAATATAGCGTGCGCGATGTGAAAAGTCTCCCGGGAAAACGAGTCACCACTTTGTCATATAATGAGATGGCGAGTGATTTAAGCAGAAGATAATTATAGATTAAATGTGTAATCCGAACGCTCCAAAGGCGGACATAGATACTCGACGAGATTAGCTTGTCGCTAGCTACAGAATTTGGGGCCACCTGTGCTTTTATCCCCCTGTCTTCCGCAGAGACATTGAAAAGACGTTTGTTTTTGTTGTTTTGAATGAATTTGAATGGTAGGTTAGGTCGGCAGGGGAAAAGACCCCATTTGCGCGCACGGCTTGCTCGGAATCTTTGTTTACGTCCTGATTTAAATGTCAAGGGGGTTCTCACCGAGGATTGCTGTTTCTCGGTTTACCGATCAAAGCTCCGGGTTGAAGTAGGCTGCATGCAGCGCATAGCTTATTTATTTGTTATGGTGGTGACAGGTGGTTTTCCACAACCCTGGGTCAAATTTTTGTTTCGTTTTCCATGCCGTTGCATCATTGTTAGTTATTTTACTTGTCGAAGTCTAAAAATACAGGGATAACTTTAAAAGTGTGTTTTATTCCAAATCAAATTTAAATAATAGCTATATATATATATATATATATATATATATATATATATATATATATATATATATACCAAAGCCATATCCCCCTAGTGGGAGGTGGCTAGAGTCATTTCTGACTCTTTTTGGGAGATTGATTCAGAGGAGGGGATTCCCAGCCCCTTCGCTTAACCCAACTGAGGTGTTGGGAGTCATTAGGTGACCAAACCCCCCAATTCCAACCCCTAATGCTGAACGCCAAGCAGGAAGGCAACAGGTACCAATGTTTAAGTCTTAGGTATGACTCGGCCGAGGCTTGAACCACAACCTCCCAGTCTCGGGGCGGGCGCCATACCCCCAAGGCCACCGAGCTGGTATAAATAATAGCTAAAACAATAAAAATGTACTTGTCTCCTAGTAAATGATTGTGCTCATCTGATGTCTGATGCCATTTTTACTAGAAGAACATATTAAATATAGATCAATATTATCCAAGTGTCCATTCATCCATTCATCTGTCCCTCATTCCATTAAAAATTCAATCAATTAATATGTCCTTCTCACAATAAATCAATCAATCAATCAATGGATTGATGACTGACTGATTAATCAAACACACCATCAATCAAATCCATACATTCAACACCCAATCAATCCATCCATCCATTATCTGAACCGCTTATTCTCAGTAGGGTCGCGGGGGTGCTGGAGCCCATCCCAGCAATCTTCGGGCAGTTGGCAGGGGACACCCTGAACTGGTTGCCAGCCAGTCGCAGGGCACAGATACAACTCACTAGTTCATTCACACCTAGGGACAATTTGGACTGGCCAATTAACCTGACATGCATGTTTTTGAAATGTAGAAGGAAACCGGAGTGCCCGGAGGAAACCCAAGCAAGCACGGGGAGAACATGCAAACTCCACACAGGTGGTTCGATCTCATGACCTAAGTACTGAATCACACACAGTAAGCCTACACAGCTGCTAATCTGTACATCTGTTTGTTTTTTTTTGCACTACTGGCAGTTCTCTTATACCTAGCCACTCCTTTGCACATCTGTTCTCCTCTGCACTATCGTACTCCAGTGTTATTGTTATTGTATAGTGACTTGTTTACCTGACTGCCCATTTTGCACATCTGGTTAGCTGCTCCTCTTGCACTCTTTGCACTACTGTATAATACTATACATAGCTATAATTATTTAGTATAGTATTAGTACTTCAATACTCCAACTCAATACAACATTTTATTTATATCTGTACATTCAAGGAAACTGTGCGGGTCAGATGTATCTACATTTCGTTCTGTATACACGTGTACAAGAATGACAATAAAGTATTGTTGTAGAAAATAAACTTGCATTTGTAGAATAGATTTGCATACATTTAGAAAGAAATGTAGAAAGACTTGCTTACAGTTAGGAGAAATGTTGTTTACATCTCGCGAAGGTCTCTGCGGACGAATTAGTATAAACAATCCTCCTTAAGGGAGGACAACAGATAACGGCAAAGGGCAAGGTGACATAAACTGGCATAAACTTAAAAACACTTCCAAATAAGGACGGAACCCTGGGCATGTATGCCTTCAGGCGTGAAAAGGGACGGGGCCAAACCGGGTACACGTGCTATGTTGAAAACTATAAAGACACACGCATATCTTTGATTCGCTGAGTCTCTTGTTGAAATTGTGTATCAATAAAAAGAACTCCCTCTTATGTCATTTTGATTCCTGCATTTCTTTGAACACGTACGAGACGATTCAACAAATAGGTCTTATCTTCAACAGTATATCTGAATCTGAATCTGAATCTGAATGTGGGAGGAAACCGGAGTGTCCGAAAGAAACCCACACAGGCACGGGAAGAACATGCAAACTCCACACGGGGAGGCCGCAGTAGCTGCCCCATTAGCTGCGCGCTAACCACCTATCCGCCATTTAAGACATTTTAATGCCAATTAAGGCCTTATTTTTTAAAACAATGAATTCAATGCCTTTGAAGACTTTCAAGGGTCTGCAGGAACCCTGTGGTGAGTCTTACCGACCCCAGGCAACATTGGTGGCACCATGGACTAGGAGAAATAAATTACAGTTGGAAAAAGAATGCAAAAAGATCGACTGACAAGGAAAAAGTGGTCCAAATCCCGGGGGTCTTTAAAAATGCACATCCCAGCTACAACAAACAATTCTTCCGCCTTGTCAGCACGGTCCACCAGGAGCGACAGTTGGTCAATGTAAATATGCGTTCGTCGTGGGGCGCTCCCTTTCCATCGATTTTCCGACAGCGCTCGCGCCCTCCACGGAGCAGCGCCGCCGGCTTTCGCTGCATTGATCGGCGCAACAAGTCCTTACAAATCCGTCATGACACCCGGCTGACAAAACAGGTAACCGCAATGTCAAAAGCCCAGTGGATTTTTTGCCGTTTCTGATGTTTTGAATGCATGTACAGAGAAACGGTTAGCAGCCATTAATATTGGTATTTTTAATAGGATGCTCAAGTCAGGTCAAGTCATGTTTATTTGTGACCCCCTTAATCACAAAGAGTCTCAAAGGGCTGCACAGATCAATGACTATTGCAAACCACAGACTATTATGGCACAATCCCCTGATCTAAAACATACATGAGGGCAAATAATACACACATATTGTCAACATAAAATATAGGTTATTCATATGCTATGGAATAGAAGTGTGTTTTAAGCCTAGATTTTAACATTTCCACTGAGGTTGTAGATTGAATGTCAGGGGGAAGAGCATTCCACAGCATCGGGGCCCGAATGCTCTCGAACCTGCGGATCTCTTCTTGGCTCTTGGGATCACGAGTAGACCAGCATATTCAGAGCAAAGGCTCCCGACCGGAACATAGAATGAAATTAAATCCGAAAGATACGACAGAGCAAGTCCATAGATGATTTTAAATACTACCAACAGAACCTTAAAATCACATCTTAAGCTAACAGGGAGCCAATGCACGTTAGCTCAAATCGGGGTAATGTGATCAAACTTTCTTGTCTTAGTTAAAAGCCTCGCTTCAGCATTCTGTACCAGCTGGAAGCTCTTGATTTTGGACTTCGGGAGACCGGAGAGTAGTGCATAAAAGTAATCTAGACAGGAGATAACAAACGCGTGAATTACAATCCCCGCATCAGACTGAGACAGCATAGGGCGAATTTTAGCAATGTTACGAAGATGGGAAAAAGCTGTTCTAGTAATATTCTTGACGTGTTTGAAAGGACAGATCCGGGTCAAATATGACACCTAAATTTTTGACTGAGTCACTCTGGGTGATATTATATTTGTCAATGTTCAGAGCAGTTTTTGAGAACAAGTCACGGCATTTAGATTGACCAATGACTAACATTTCGGTCTTTTCAGAGTTAAGGTGCAAGAAGTTGAGTGACATCCATTCTTTTATCTCAGTGAGGCAAGCCTCTAAATTTCGACAGTTAAGTGTGGCAGATTCCTCCATCGGAAGATATAGTTGAATGTCATCTGCGTAGCAATGGAAACTGATATTATACCCCCGAGTAATATCACCTAATGGAAGTATGTGAATGCTGAAAAGAAGGGGGCCAAGAACTGAACCCTGCGGAACACCACAGGTAACACTAAAGGGCTCAGATGTCATTTCACCATATTTAACACACTGCGTCCTATCTGAGAGGTAGAATCTGACAATTAGGAATTAAACGTGGGAGAAAATAAAGATCTATGATTGTCGCTATCGGGGCCATATTACTGAAAATATCGGCAAAGTATATTGTCAATTTCTTAGTCGAAAGTAAAAACAGGCACGCGTTGCAAACAATCTTTTGGCACACAATCCAAGTAATTTTTTAGATACATTTAATTATTCATGTGTTTATTTTTCAAAAAAGCATCTCTTGATTTCATTGAGGCTACATGCTAACAGTAAGCTGAAGCTAAGAAAACAACAAAATGCTTTGCCGATACAGTATGTAATATGGACTTGATAGCAATAATCATAAAGTTTTCTTACCTCATATGAAGTTTGCGCTGCAAACCCGAACATTTTTAACGAGTGCCCCGGTCCAGTCTTTTCGCTTTAATGTGTTTAGCCACAACTCCCTTCTCTTTTTTTGATCGCAATTGACAGATTGGACACCCAAAATGTTGATAGAGCCATTATTAGAGCCTCAAAAAATGTAGAAGGGCAACACATACTTTATATACATACTGTGTGTGTGTCATTTCCTTTTTACTACCATGCCAGGTTTGTTTGTGTTGGTATCTTTGTTACTTTGCTCATTGCAGTTTCCACATCCATTTTGTCGATGTTTCTTATTTGGACTTTGTCAAGTTTTTTTTGTTCAGTTGTTACTTTGTTTGGTTTTGTTGATAAATACCATGATTGTTTTGAGCACCCCTTGTTTCCATTTCATGTCTCCCCCGCATGGGTCCATCACCCCCAAAATTAACAGTAACACCATGCTTTTAGAAATAAATAAACTGGTGGCCCTTCACAAAAAACAGGAACAAAAATGTAGCTCTCTGCTTCAAAAAGGTTGGCAACCTCTACACCAGATGAATGTCAAACCCAAGGATGACCCATCAACTATTTTTTTTCCCATAAGGCAAGTGCATGCAGCATGTCACTTTGGCGTCGATACACTTAAAGTACGGGCTTTGAAAGCAGTTCCCCTCCTAGGTTCCTTGCCAGTTCCTCGCCGCGAGAGAGACGAGTCCTCCGGGAGCCCGGAGATGGATCGAAACCCACTAATTGATCCGAGGGAGCGGCAGATCCTTCAAAGAAGCTCGACTATTTTTGTCCGGGTTATGTAACGGATCTCCAAGAGTGTGTTTGCACATTGATATCTTTATTAATGACGATGCAGTCTGTCAGGCCTTTGACAAAGCGGAAAGGTGTTTTTTTTTTTCTTTCCCCTTTCGATTGAGATTTTACTTTGTTGCCGTCGATTGTTTTTGACAAGCTGCTCTTCGTCATCGACGGCAGCTACTTTTAGTTTGTGTATCGTTATTTTGTCATTTGCAGAGGACACTGACTTCACGGATCTCTTGCATCAATCAATCCGTGCTATTGAGCGGAAATGTAATGTAAATGAAAACAGCAAGTGGCACCATAACACCCGATACAGTAGACTCCTGGGATACGGCTGCCCCACCTTACAGTGTTTGCAGTTGATTGTTTTTTTCCAGTCGCTCTTTACGGTATTTTCATTCTTGACTTGTGAATTTTAACCAGGGTTGGGTAGGGTTACCTTAACGTGATTACTTTCAATGACTTTTGGATGACTCCATTACCAAATATGCTAATAAAAGACAAAAGAAACTAAATATGAATAAAATGATGACTCACAACACGTGGTAAGCTTTCTCTCCTGGCTTTGATCTCCGGCAAAACGAACATAAAATGCGACAGAAACAAAATGAAAATCAATCCAAACAGCTTGCCAACATCATTTTTTGCCGTTCCATGTATTCCGTTGCTCCCCAAGCCTGCACAAAATTTAGTAATTTTATTATTAGCATATTTGGTATTGGAGTCATCCGAAAGTAATTGAAAGTAATCCAGTTAAAGTGACCCTACCCAACCCTGATTTTAACCAGCGTGCCAAGGCACTCTAGTATGCTGTGATATCTATATTTTATCTTGGAAAAAAAGGATGCCATAGTTCACTATCTTTAAATGTTTCCACCAATTGACTATGGAACTGTAACATTCATCCATATCAGTAGGTGGCAGCAGGTGACCGGAGCCTTTGCTCTGGTCTACTCGTGATCCCAAGAGCCAAAAAGAGAACCAATTATTTGAATGCAACACAAACTTTTTCTTCTTTTTTTCCGTGTTTTTTTTCTACTTTTTTTTTAATTCCTTTAAAAAAAATCTCATTGTGTTTATTTTTTCCGAGCTGTTACTTTTTTCTTTTTGTTCTCTATTTAATTTTTTCCTACATTTCTTTCTTTCCATTTTTTCTGGCTTTTTTAAATTTTTTTTTTTTTTTCTCTTCCTTTTGTTTCCTTTTTTCTCAGCTTTTCAGTAATTTTTAATTTAGGTATTTTTTTCTTTTTTGTTCTATTCTCCCCTTCCTTTAAGTCATTTTGTGCATAATTTTACTTAATATTTGGTCATGTTGGGATTAAAGAAGCAAAAACAACCCGAAGAGCCGTTTAGGACCCGAAAGAGCCCGTTCCTTTTAGTGAGCCGAGCCGAAGAAGCCGGTTCTCGACAAACTCTACTAACTTTGCTCAACTTTGTTCTACTTCGACTCGACTACAAAATACCGCATTTAGGACACAACGTCAGGGGAACCCGTGTATATTTACCTTCATGCACTGTAACTTTGACTTAAGTCGCTTCTTAATAATTAATTTTGAGCCCTCATTTTTGTGCGCCGGCTAGATTTTCTTGTGCGCTGAGAATGTGCGAGCAGTGCGCAATTGCGCACGCGCGCAGCTTAGAGGGAACACTGGATATGACCAAGGTAGATAGATAGATAGATAGGTTAAAAAAAGCAGATCTGCTGTAAAGGGTGTGGACATCCGAGAAAAGCAACATTATTGGTCGGTTATGTAAACAGTGAGGCACGATAGTCAAAACAGCCTACTGTCATTCTATGCAATCTCCTTTGTAGGTGTCCGGTATTAAAACAGGAACAACTCAAACAACCGGAGCAGTTGTCTTCTTTGCATCGACTCGTACCCTGGATTCCGACACTGTAAGCAAGTTCTGCGGCACTTTGTGTAACACGTATCTCGGAATTGGCCCACATAGCTGACTGCTATTCACAGCTAACCACCCCCCCCCGCACCCCCATCATCGCAGCGTTTTGACAGGTTGATGAATCTTTTATGTGTTTATCCATTTTAACTCCGTGGCTAGTGTATTATTCAAGCGTCGGTGTGTAGCGTGCATTAACCCTCTCAGACAGAGAGCAGACACACTCGGACAGGGCAGAGCACCCTCTTCGCTCGTCCCCCTCGTGCCCTCGCTCGCCCATCATCTATCATCATCTGTTCCCGCGTTGCGTTCTGTTTACTCGGCGCTCTCTGCGCCTCGGCGTGCTATCTGCGTCCCCCCCTGCTTGTTCGCTAGCTGTCAATCAGCTTCAAAACACCCGTCCGTCTTTTCTGCATTGGACTTTTTGCTCGTCGACGTGCAGACGGATCGTCTGGGTATACACGTCTGCAGAGACGTTTCTGATGTGGGGAACAACAGCGGGGGTTCGCAATAACTTTTTCATTGTTGGGATCGTTTTGACTGTTTTTTAGAGTTTCGGGGTCGGCTCTTTGGCGCTCCCGAGTGGCTGCATGGAGATTTTGCAAAAATGTCTGGTAATGGAAAAATAGACGGTTTATGTATGTAACGGGTGTCATGATAACTTTTGTTTTGTTGAAATTCCTGCTGAAATATGTTTGTATAGTTTGTGTATAAGTGTCCTGCAATGACGAGTCCAATAGCGTCACCTGCTGGTATGGGGTAAGGTTTAGTTTAGCCTCTGATTTCAGGACAGTGCTAACGGTAAGCCACAACTTTTTGGTGCTCTGCAAAAAGTTAATTGACAACATTAAAAACCACAACTGACAAATCTTGCAACATACACAGTGCTGTAATTGATGTTGTCCAGTTCATCTCATCTCATCTCATTAGCTGCACCGCTTATCCTCCGTAGGGTCGCGGGGGTACTGGAGCCCATCCCAGCAATCATCGGGCAGTGGGCAGGGGACACCCTGAACTGGTTGCCAGCCAATCGCAGGGCACATAGGGACAGACAACTCACTCGCTCATTCACACCTAGGGACAATTTGGACCGGCCAATCCACCTGAAATACATGTCTTTGGAATGTGGGAGGAAACCGGAGTGCCCGGAGGAAACCTACGCAAGCACGGGGAGAACATACAAACTCCGCACAGGAAGTCCGGTAGATGGATTTGAACCCACGAAGGAGGTTCCCAAGACCTTAGAACTGTGCGCCGCCGTGCTGCCCATGTTGTCCAGCTGTTTGGATTTATTTTCATTTTGTTTCTGTTGACATTTATGTTAGTTTTGCCGTACGTTGTAATGGACTGAAATGCTAATTTCCCTCATAGATGTTGAGAACCAGCGGAGGTGCTAACCACATGGTGTGTGTATGTTGTGTCGCTCATTGCAGGTAAATTGTTCCCGTTTTTACACTCGTTATTATAATTGTTTCTATTTTCACAAATATATAATAATGATGTTGGTTAAACTTCAGATTAAAAAACATCTCACCTCATCTCATCTCAGCTTTATTGTTTTAATAAGCTTATTATATAGAATATGGTTGCTATTGTCGGAAGCGCAGCAGAATAGAATAGAATATACCTTTATTGTCATTGTCACAAAATGGGTTAACATATTGTGACAACGAAATTGGGCGAGGGGGGGAGGATTTTGCAGGGGAGTCGAAATTAGGCCCTACAGCGGCAGACGCATGCGTACAGTAGCTCGCTTCGTTTGCAAGGAAAAAAACAATACCGAGATAGAGGCTACCACGGCGAACTCGTTAGTCTTGATTGATTTGCCGATTCGTGATGGTCGGTGTATACCGAATGGTAACCATCATTGACAAATTTGCGTTTTTCCGATTTTCCTGTACGTCATACACGTCTTAAAATGCATAATAAACGTACCTTGTATGGCAAAAACATACAGGTTGACAGTTATCATAATTTCTCACATGAGTCGTCCCAGAGTATTAGGCGCAACCCTAGGCCAAACCATGAAAAAAATAAACTCTGGTATGATGTGCAAGTTGTTATCCTATAACCCAGGAAATCACTGTAAATTTGGCGACATTTAGGTGTAAATTATCCGCAGTGTTGATTACAGCCTCAGCTAAACCTCCTTCCAGCGCCGATTTTCGCAATCCTTTCTGGCTGGCGCGAGGCTTTTAGTTACAGCTCTGTCGTTCCACTCGGAGCGCGACATTCCCCCTGCAGACAGGCCCTATTGATCGTGGGGACACGGGCCATATTATCTGGTCGTCAGAGGGACTGGATGAAGTTTGCTTTGCTGGGACTCAGACCTTCTTTAATGACATGAGGATAATTGTTTTTCAAATTGATGGTTAGCAAATGCACGGGTCGTCTAAAACTTTATTCTTGAGCCGCGTGCGGCTCTTGGCCAATAAGAATGCGGCTCTTTGCCTCATCATATTTTCTATATACTGTGGCTCTTTGCCAGGGTTGGGTAGGGTTACTTTCACTTGATTACTTTTGGATTACTCCAATACCAAATATGCTAATCAAAGACAAAAGAAGGGGCAGCACGGCGGCGCAGTGGTTAGCGCGTGTGCGGCACAGTTCTAAGGTCTTGGGAAGCTCCTGTGTGGGTTCAAATCCAGCTTCCAGACTTCCTGTGCGGAGTTTGGATGTTCTCCCCGTGCTTGCGTGGGTTTCCTCCGGGCACTCCGGTTTCCTCCCACATTCCAAAGACATGCATTTCAGGTGGATTGGCCGGTCCAAATTGTCCCTAGGTGTGAATGAGCGAGCGAGTTGTCTGTCCCTGTGTGCCCTGCGATTGGCTGGCAACCAGTTCAGGGTGTCCCCTGCCCACTGCCTGATGATTGCTGGGATGGGCTCCAGCACTCCCGCGACCCTACTGAGGATAAGCGGTGCAGCCAATGAGATGAGATGAGAAGACAAAAGAAACTAAATATGAATAAAATGACTAAATTTTGTGCAGGCTTGGGGAGTAACGGAATACATGGATCGGCAAAAATGATGTTGGCAAGCTGTTTGGATTTATTTTCATTTGGTTTCTGTGGCATTTTATGTTAGCTTTGCCGGAGATCAAAGAAATCAAAGCCAGGAGAGAAAGCTTACCACGTGTTGTCAGTCTGTGCACCCGGTATCCACTATTCCTAATCCTATATTCCTGCAAGTGGGGACTAGCAGAAGGCACTTTTGTCGGGAAGCATGCCCGTCTTCCCAGCCACGGTTGTGGCCCCACTCCATTATCCCTGATCAAATATTGCTGTGAGTGTGAAGCGGCAGGATCGATTATTTTGGGCCGTACTGATCATTTTCGCTCTTATTTCCAAAATAATATGAACTGTCCCCTGCCCACTGCCCGATGATTGCTGGGATGGGCTCCAGCGCCCCCGCGACCCTACTGAGGATAAGCGGTGTAGCTAATGAGATGAGAATATGAACTGCACCTTTGCGGCCAGAAACCATTATTCCCGATGACAGATTGCAGCGATCGAGGACCGGCAGAGCACATTTTTGGCCGGGTGACTCTTGTTTTGGCCGTTGCTGTATTCCTGCCTAAAATGAACTGCTCTTCTACAGTTGTCGTCACATCCCATTATCCCAGGTGTACTATTACTGAGACCAGGGCCCGGTTCTGCACTTTTTCTTGGTTTGGACAGTTCAAGTGTGCCCTTGTGGCCTACTGAAAATGAACTGCACTGTTTCTCTCTTGATGCATTATCCCCAGTCGATTATTGCTGGGTGCCGTGGCCGAGAGAGCAAATTTGTGTCATACGCGGTGCCTCCTTTTTTTCCTTCCTTCCTCCTAAAACGAACAGCACCTGTACGGCTGCGATCCATGATCCCCTGTCAACTATACCTGCGAGCGGAGGCCGTTGGAGGGTTTTTTTTGCATATTGTGGGTGTTTCTGGTCCCCAATAAATGTGGTAAACGAGGGATTTGATCCTGAAAGCATTTTTGGCCATCCCTAGTTACGGACCTATGAGGAGCCCATAGAGAAGACTAAATCCAAAAGGTCCGATCTGTCATCAATAATAGAAACCCGTTAATTCAGAATACATTGAATAAATAAATAAATTAATAAAAAACAGGATGAAGAAAGAGAGAAAAACAGCCCCAACATCTTATTCTGTCAGGTAAGAAGAACTTTTGGGGAAGAAAATAATGCTTGGAACCAAAATCGAGTAAGGAAGAACAATATACCGTATTTTCCGCACTATAAGGCGCACCTAAAAGTCTTAATTTTTTTCAAAAGCTGACCATGCGCCTTATAATACAGTGCGCCTTATATAGGGATCAATATTAAATCGCAAGGTCTCGCAACTTACGCAACAGCCGCCGACTCGATTTTCCCCCGAACGTGGAGTAGTCCGCGGTGTATGCTGGGATTTATATACCGGCGTTTCATTGGCTAACCAATGTGTCAATCATCATTTGAATCGATGGCTATTGGCTAAAGTTATTCGGAGCCTCGGATAGGCTAGAGGGCTGAAACAAACCTTGCAATTGGCCGAAAAAGATGTGTCAATCATCAGTCAAATCGATCGCTATTGGCTGAAGTTATTCGGAGCCTCGGATTGGCTGGAGGGCCAAAACAAACCCTGCAATTGGCCGAAAAAGATGACTGAATAGCAAGCTAGCTAAACTACTCCATAAAGAAACATGTTTCATTAGTCTGTATTTGTTTGTTTGTATTTTACTCTCCTGGATTTACTACACTCACGGTTGTAAGAAGACCATGATTGCGTATCATTATTGAACGTGAGAACTTAGGTGAGTTATGCGGCTTTATATTTTCCCGGTATCTTGTTTTAGAACGATCTTGATGTTGCTGTGATGAGTTGAGTGAATTCAACTCAATTCCAAGTGTTTATTGTCATATGCACAGTAAAGTTGCGAGCGAAAAGAAAATAGAAACTGAGGAATGGTTGGCATTTCTTGAATCCCATGACTTTAACCTTCCGAATGATATTTGAAATGACGCATTTGAGTGACATCGTACGGACACCGCATCCGCACGTGTCTATGACACGTATTTGCTTCTTTGCAAGCTTTGGGAATGTTAAGGGGGTAATAAGTTGGACTGAATCATCTGACTGTTTTGTCGACGTTCCCATTGTAGCGCCTTATAATCCGGTGCGCCTTATCTATGGAAGATATAGGACCAAAAACTATTTTTTGGGGGTGCGCCCTATAACCCGGTGCGCTCTATAGTGCGGAAAATACGGTAGTTCTTCTAATTTATGATCTCCACGATAGCATGCGAAATTCCCCCTACTTGTAGAGTCACGATTTTCCTCAACCGGACCTATACTGAAAAATGCCTACAATATAGTAGAATTGCTTGGGCTTGTGTCACTTTAAGAGTCCAAGCTGCATGACATAAGAGGTAATATGGTACCGCTTTACAAGTACTGGCGACCCATTTGTCAACTCAGTTTTAGTTTTCTCCCAGCAGTTCTTTTTAAAGACACGCTTCTCGGATAGCTGAATTGTGTTTGTTTGTAAACGGACGCCTATGGCTTGTGAAATTGCAACTGTAGTGAGTGATATTTTTCATTATTTATTATTAATCTAATTCTTGAAGAAGGCTTTACAGAAAAAGGGTCAGTGGCGCTTGGCATTCATTTGAAAATCTGTGTGTCCGAATTTGAATGAATGAATGAATCAATCAATCAATGAAGTTAATTTAGGCACAGCACAAAAAAAACAGCATCCACCACTAATTAACAAAAGGGAACAACAGAACATTTTATGGGTGGTTTACCATTTAAAATACTATATTAAGCATAGAAATGATTTATTTAATGCATTTTGGCATAAACCAGCGGTCAGGGACCTTCTTGACCCAAGAAACCATAAAAGCAAAAGTATTTAGATTTTTTTTTGACAAAATTCAAGAAGACCAAGAATTTCTTCAGCACATTTTATTTCGCTGTGTGACGTTTGATAGTTTTATAAAATCTATGAAAAATTTTACTCAACTTAAAATGTCTGCCTTCTATAAGGGTACCAATGAGCTACACATATCAATTATAAGCTAGAATTAATAACCATCAATTGTGCATGTAAAAACTGATCTTATTAGTGATGCTTCATGCCATTTTTAAAATCAAATTTCCTAGAAAATCACAATGATCCATCACTGGTAAGCTATTTTCAGAGCTGGTCTGTGTGCTACTCAGGTCTTCTCAGGGAGCTACTTGGTGATCTCTGTTTGAAGGTTCCTGACTGCAATGGCTATCGATAGTGAACAGCAGTTTTGCTTGTGTCCCAAGAAATAAAATGGCCGCTGCTCATAAAGTGACATGACCCTCGAAAGTCTCCATCGGAAAAAAAAAGACACGTTTTAGAGATGATTGTTCAAAGATTGCAGTTGTTTTATTTCTCATCTCATCTCTCACCTCATTAGCTGCACCGCTTATCCTCAGTGGGGTCGCGGGGGTGCTGGAGCCCATCCCAGCAATCATCGGGCAGTGGGCAGGGGACACCCTGAACTGGTTGCCAGCCAATCGCAGGGCACACAGGGACAGACAACTCGCTCGCTCATCATTCACACCTAGGGACAATTTGGACCGGCCAATCCACCTGAAATGCATGTCTTTGGAATAGTGCCCGGAGGAAACCCAGGCAAGCACCGGGGAGAACATACAAACTCCGCACAGGAAGTCTGGTAGCTGGATTTGAACCCACACAGGAGGTTCCCAAGACCTTACAAAAATAAACCAAGTCTTAAGGCCCCAGTGTGTAATATCTGACCACTAGATGGCACTGTATTGTCTGATGCAAACGAAAACCAGTGCCACAGAGCACAGCGTAGAGGCAAGTTAGCAGACAAACATGGCGGCAGCCTTAGGTAAGGATTCCACTATGTATAAAAAATACAAATTTCTCGACCATTTTTTTTCAAATTAACACTGGTATAGCAAAATGGCTGCCTCCTGCTTGTGTATTTTTGCCTACAATTCGAATTGAATGAAATTATTTATACCACTAGGGGGCACTAAATATTATACAAATGTTACTTAATAATTTCTGCTTACACAACACTCTGTTATGACATTTTTTATGCAAATTAATGTGATTATTTTTTTCACCAAGTTTCTAATGAGTCATGTTCTGTCACCTTCAGGATTCCCATGTGGGAATGTTTCGCGACTTCACACCTTTTTCAACAGGTATTTTCTCACCTTAAAAAGCCCTGTGACAGTTACTGGAAATGGGGGGGTGCATTTCATTGAAAGAAACACAAACTCAAGGTTATACTGGCAAATACTGGAGAAGAGAATGAACCAATGGCCAAAGCTTTTCTTAAGAAGCTAAGGGTAAAGGGGATGGCATGTCTCCAGATCGAAACCCAAGCGGAAGGTGGAGAAGCACAAGATCTCCAACAGGGTTGGGTAGGGTTACTTTAACTTGATTACTTTCAATTACTTTTGGATTACTCCAATACCAAATATGCTAATAAAAGACAAAAGAAACTCAATATGAATAAAATGACTCAATTTTGTGCAGGCTTGGGGAGTAACGGAATACATGCAAAAATGATGTTGGCAAGCTCATCTCATCTCATTAGCTGCACCGCTTATCCTCAGTAGGGTCGCGGGGGTGCTGGAGCCCATCCCAGCAATCATCGGGCAGTGGGCAGGGGACATCTTGAACTGGTTGCCAGCCAATCGCATGGCACACGGGGACAGACAACTCGCTCGCTCATTCACACCTAGGGAGAATTTGGACCGGCCACTCCACCTGAAATGTCTTTGGAATGTGGGAGGAAATCGGAGTGCCCGGAGGAAACCCACGCAAGCATGGGAGAACACACAAACTCCGCACAGGAAGTCCGGTAGCTGGATTTAAACCCATACAGGAGGTTCCCAAGACCGTAGAACTGTGCCTGCACACGCGCTAACCACTGTGCCGCCGTGCTGATGTTGGCAAGCTGTTTGGATTTATTTTAATTTTGTTTCTGTCGCATTTGATGTTCGTTTTGCCGGAGATCAAAGAGATCAAAGCCAGGAGAGAAAGCTTACCACGTGTTGTGAGTCATCATTTTATTCATATTTAGTTTCTTCTGTCTTTTATTACCATATTTGGTATTGGAGTAATCCAAAAGTAATTGAAAGTAATCCAGTTAAAGTAACCCTACTCAACCCTGATCTCCAATATTCCCCAGCTCAGTCATGTTATCAATGGAGTGGAATCTTTGAGGCTCTGGACAAATCCATGTCCAGGAGGATTAATGTGTTTAAGAACGGTCAACAGTATCCCCAGGACTCCATTGCCCTACCTGCAGAGCATATACCAGAGTCTGCAGGAGGACTGCTTCCATCATTAAGGACCCCATCCACCCACACCACGGACTGTTTACACTTCTGCCCTCAGGACGAAGGTACAGGAGTCTGAAATGCAGGACAACCCATCTAAAGAGTTCGTTTTACCCCTCTGCCATCAGACTCTTAAATGGCTGCTGATCGAACAGTACACAACAGACACTTTATCACACTGCAGACACTTTAAACTGGACCATTTTGGACTCTTCATGCATTAGAGCAGTGTCTGAAATAACGTCTCCCAGAACGCCCGGGGCTTGCATCTTTTATGTCGGGTGTACAACTTATAAAACGTCTCTGCCCGGGTGGCCGACAACTTTTCAAATCAAACGTTTGCTTTATTCTGATTTCGAAATATTCGTTCGGTTTGGAAATTTCGGAATTTCGGTTCGTTTGGTAATTGGCATGCTCGGCATTCGATCAGAAGCCTGCATGGAATAACTTTGTGCTTCCGGACTTTCCCGAGCGTTATAAGGTCCCGCATTTACATAGCATTTTCCAAAGTAGACGCACAGAGAACACAAGAAAAATGGAGAAGTGGTTAGGAATCAAGCCAAAACCTGAGCCCCAGAAGAAAGATTCAAAAGAAGCGAACAAAATTGATGACGCCTTAAAACGTAAACATACATTGGAGGCATCGTGGAAAGAGGAGTTGATGTGGCTTGTAGCAGACGACGTAATGCAAACATTGCATGAAAGAAGATGAGTAAATACAGGTACATACTGATGGCAAATGGAAAACAGCGATGTCATATGCATGCAATGAATGTTATAAGTAGATTTATAATAAACTTGATATTTGCGATGAGTCGTCTTATTGTGTTTCTAGTTGTGAAAAATGGGGCAGGCCACTTTGGTGGCCGGTAACTTTTTGTCACGAGTTTCAGACACTGATTACAGTCACTTTCAACTGACTACTCATGCACATCTGAGTTAATCTCATATTTTATCTTTATTTTTATCTTATTCACTCATCTTGAGATAATCTTGTATTTTCATCTTTTAATATTCGTAATACAGTGGAACCTCGGTTCGCGACCATAATCCGTTCCAGAACCCTGTTCGAAAATCGATTTGCTCAATCACCGAAATCGTTTTTCCCATTGAAAGTAATGTAAAATCGTTTTCATCCGTTCCAACACCCTGAATGTTTACCATGAACGTCAACATGAAGCTAACACAAGCTAATCGTACGTTCGCCTTAGCGTAATCTTCCGTACGAAAGATTGCGCTAACATGAACGTGTAAAAAAAAAAAAAGGATTTTGAATAGGATTTCTTACCTTTGTGGTGGACGGTGGGGAGAGAAAAATCATCAAAAGTTTTTCAACCTCTTCCAAAACTTGCGGCAGTTGCTTGCTTATAGCGCTAACTTCCTTAGCCGCATCACACGATTTCACAGCCTCCTTATTCTTTACTATCGTACTGATCGTAGATTTAGCCATGCTGTATTCACTAGCAAGATCGGAAATTCGTACACCTCTTTCATATTTAGCCATTATGTCTTTCTTAAAGGCAATAGTTGTACGAACAACTTGTTTTTTTTCCACCTGTCCTGCTTGCACCGATCTTCTTCGGAGGCATAATTAGGGGCTAAAACACCCGTACGGCACTCAGCATCGCACCCTAGCGTACCGGCGTTCGAACTCCGAATTTTTGACCGAACAGCGAAGCAAGAATTTCTCGAAATTTTTGGTCGATCACCGATTTGTCCGAACTGAGAGGCGTTCGAAAACCGAGGTGCCACTGTATTCTTTAATGTATACATGTATATAGTTTCTTAGTTTCTATTTTTACGCTGGCAACTGTGTGGACAGCACAGTAATAATTTCATAGTGCAGGGAAATGTGGTTCTTTACTGTGCATACGACCACAAACACTTTGAATTTGAATTTGAAAATCATGGTGGACACACAAAGATGTTCTCACTTTTGTGACCAGGGGTTTAGCTACTAATGTCTAGTACAGATGATCCCCAACTTACGAACATTCGAGTTACGAAAAACGGTAGATGCAAACATGTCATATCGCCTAACTCTTGCAGCTCATCTTCCAAAAGTAAGTTAAACTTAACTTTATTTATTTTTACAGAACATATTATTTTATTTTTTAGTGCAAAACAATACAGGTTACTTATACAAGCCTTCAACATACTTATTTAAACCTTAAACATAATTCACTATAAGCGACTATAAGCCGCTACTTTTTTCCCAAACGTTCAACCCTGCGGCTTATTCAATGATGCGGCCAATTTATGTAATTTTTCTAACGGCCGCCAGCGGCGCTCGAGTACAAAAGGTAAGATTTAGACCGGTGGAATATATGCGCCAAGGAAGACTGCAACTTCTTAGCTTGTGCACAAATTAAATTAGCGTAGACATATCTTCATCATGCAAATTGCAAAAAGAAAGACACATGACGTAGTTTTCAAGCTAAAAGCAAACGAGCAGTCCGATAAAGAAGGAAACAGAGCTACTGCACACAATCTTCACTTTGCAAGCGTGTTGCTAGCGTGTTTTTGAATAAGGGAGCACGGGACGACGTGTACATGACAAAGTCTCTTTCCCATACTGGGGAAGACGACTTTGATGACGTCAGTTATAAGGAGGAAGATGAGGACGGTTTGCTGTGGTTTCTACAAGTACGGTATGTTTTTTTTTTAACAGACCCGTTTGCTGTGTTGCGAGCGTGTTGCTAGTAGCGTTTTGCTACCCTTCACAGGCACGGTTTGGGATGAAAGTTATAATATTATAATTAAAGCTTTGAAAACTCTTTCGGCGTACCGTCTTTCTTTGTAAATATGTGTAACCGATGTATAATATGTATTTGCACCTGTATATTTTTGTCATGTATTTATTTGAGACACATATTCTGATATGTTTTGCGAATTAAAAAAGAGGTGCGGAGCAAACGCGGGCTGACGGGAAGTGGGGTAAAGGTGAGTGAGACCTGTTGTCGCGGCGGACAATAGTGGATATATATTTTTCCCACCCTTACCTTTGGAAGTATAGACTTTTTTTCCTTGGATTAGTTTCAACGGGTACCCGGACTCTGCAGGTCTGCATTAAACTATAAGTACCGGTATCATTTTCTGTTCATCTTGCCGGCTGTGCTTTTTGGACCGTGTACTTTATATTCAGTTACAATCGCGGGACTCAAAGCCGGGTTTGGGCTAATTTTGTGATTGTGTTACATGTTTTAATGTGGGCGCATGCGGCTTATATACAGGTGCGGCTTGTGTAAGTACAAAATCGGTTTTCCTTTTAAAATATGGTGGATGCGGCTTATAACCAGGTGCGCTCTATAGTCCGGAAATTACGGTACATTCCGTACATAATATAGCACTGAAGCAACTCAGGAACAAATTCCACTTACGGACGGTTGTCTTGTTCGTAATTAGGGCAGCGTCTGCATTCGTAGTTTTTTGAGGGTAAAAATACATTTGTACTGCGTTATAATCTGCACACAGACTACCATTCATTGGGTCAAAGCAATGTTTCTTCAGTGCTTTTCAATTAAACATTAGGATAAAATGTGAGGGGCGTACATACGGTAATATCATTCATGTTATGAAGTAAAAACCTGAAAAAAAACAACGGAGATGTATTTTTTTATCCCATGACAGCGACGATATACTTAACATAAACCAGAATTTCTTGGTGTTTTTAGTTAGTTCATTTATTTATCATTTTTTTAAGGGAAATTGATTGTGGCTTCATTTACAGAAACTTTTTCGAGATCCTTTTTTATGCAAAACAAATTGACAAAATTGACTTGGTTTCATCATTTCCTTTAGCCCTATTTTCTAAATTTTGTTCTCCGAGTTTGATTTTTTGAGATAAAAGCAAAGGAATAGGTGTTAGCTAAGTAGAACCGAGTCAAAAAAGGACACAGTCCTCGTCTCAATTTCAAGGGACGAAAACATTACAAGTAAGATGTGCCGGATTCCAGAACGTCACACCGCTTCGGTTCCCCCCCATCCAATCATGTCCCTCGCTAACCGAGCTCCTAGCTAATAAGCCGGCGGGAGAACGGTGGAAGACACAAAATGGAAAAAAGGGCTTCGGTTTAACATCATCTCTTTCTGGGGCAGCGCTAAGCTTTATTGGATTCCGACTCTGTTCTTTGACTCTCGCTTTTTCCCTCAAATAAGACCGATTTTCTCACGACCTTTAGCATATGCACAATGTCAAATGTAATCACTCTTTGTGTTGAAGCTCCGCTGTACATGATATCTTATTAGAATGAAGACAATTTTAGCTTATCGCTAATGCGCTTCTACATGCTAGTTTTAGTAGGAATGTCGTGAATGACTTCTATGCTCGAATTAGATTTCGAGGTTTTTTTTATTACTCACTATAAAGCAAACTTATTGCTATGCTAACGACACCCGCTTATACTTGATACTTAGATAAATGACCAAGTTTTTTGTGTTTTTAAAAAAAATAGAGGTCGTAGTTTCCTAGATTCCTGGCTCCTCCGTGTTATATGTGAAGACACTGAATCCTTAATGCCCCCGATAAGCAGGCTGACGCTGCTATTGGTGTGTGAGTGCGTGAATGGGTAAGTGTGAAGCACATTGTAAAGCGCTTTGAAAGGTCTTCAGTGACTTGAAAAGCGCTAGATGCAGACCATTTACATTTTAAAGGATTTTATACATTTGACTATAAAGGATTTTATACGATTGACTACAAGTTACATGTATTCAGTTTAATGCAATAAAGATATTCACTGACTGTGCTTTCGTTCAATGTACAATAAAAGGTCAGGGCAGGCTGTGTGGAATGCATAAATGGCAGTTATTTTGTCTAGGACACTTCTGATAACAGACGCAGAAAGTCAGACGCAGGCGGTCAGACGTCGGGGCGCAGCTGGTGTGTGAGATTGTGGAGCCTGCCTATGGGAGGAGCCGAGACGCCATCATGCGGGGAGAAGATAGCCAATAAGAGAAAGCTAAAGTTAGTTGCAGATGACACATAGCAGATAGGGGAATAGTGGGATGTCTTTGATTTGTTTGTTGAAATGTATAAATGATCCTGGACAAATCGGGGGGTAGTCGTCTCCAGTTTACCCTTAGATCTGCTGTTAGGAATAATAAACATCCGCCCCCGTGTGAAATTGCTGGCTCCTGGTAATTTTTCTTTCTCAAAACGACTGTTGGATGAATGTAGAGCGTGTTTGGTGAATGGATAACTAATTCCAACAATTTAGTAAAACGGTACATTTTGATAGTAAAATCCCAACAATTTGTATCGCTAACAACTACTGTACACTCTTGTCTTCCCAATTTCCTCATAATGACCATAGGCAGAGCTGCAATGGTTACTACACAGTAAATTAACCAGTGTTAATTTAACCCTTGTAGAAAAGGACAATATGTTTATTAAGGTAGTTTTAGAAGTGTATTCTTAAACGGTGTGTAATTAACCTGTGAACGTGTAAAACTACCTAAATGAACAGATTGTCCTTATCTGGTTGGGTGGATCCCTTGGTGGTAGGGCACCACTTCCTGTGGTGTATCTCGGGCAAGTAAAGCCTGGTGGCGCCCATCCCTCTCCATAATTTCCACCTGGTCTCAAACCGGGGACCTTTCGCATGTTAGGCGAAGGGTCTGTGTTAAATCAACACCGCTAATTTTACTGTGCAGACGAGTCTGGGACAAAAAAAAGAAAGATTAAGAAAATCTCTTTCAATGTGGTCAGCACGGAGGCGCAGTGGTTAGTGCGTGTGCGGCACAGTTCTGAGGTCATGAGATTGAACCTTCCTGTGTGGAGTTTGCATGTTCTCTCCGTGCTTGCGTGGGTTTCCTCCGGGCACTCCGGTTTCCTCCCA